>NC_072820.1:26812500-27112500 GCF_027744805.1 Dunckerocampus dactyliophorus | reverse complement strand
CTTTCGGTTGTGGGGTTCTAAATGTCACCGGTAATTAGTAGCTTGAGGTCAGGCTGCCACCTTTCACCCACTTTCACATACATGGAATATCTTCATTTGGAAAAAAGGCACTGTTTATTGCAACATAGACAAGTGCAGGTGTTATTTTGATGTAGGTCAAAGGTGTCCAAAATGCGGCTCGGGGGGCATTTGCTGCCCACAGCTGTTTTTTTAATTGTAAAAATACAATTTAACAAACCAAAAAAAAAAAAAACCCACTAAAATGGAGAAATCTGCAACAAAATTTTTGAAGAATAACATCAAAATATGAAGAGAAAAATGTTGTAAACCAGTGACAAAAAGTAATAATTTTACGAGAATAACGTGCGATTATGAGGAAAAATGTCATCTTAGTAGCATAAAGTTGAAATATTAAAGAAAAAAAGACATCCATCCATCCATTATTTTTTAAAAGTCATAATATTATGAGAAACAAACAAAACAAAATGTTGTTATTTTTGGAAAATTAGGTTAAAAATAATAATATTGGAAAAGCAGTGGTTTGCATGTTCTCCCCGTGTGTGTGTGGGTTTTCTCCGGGTACTCCGGTTTCCTCCCACATTCCAAAAACATGCATGTTAGGTTAATTGGAGACTCTAAATTGTCCATAGGTATGAATGTGAGTGTGAAGGGTTGTTTGTCTATATGTGCCCTGCCATTGGCTGGCGACCAGTCCAGGGTATACCCCGCCTCTCACCCGAAATCAGCTCCAGCATACCCCCGTGACCCCAATTACGATAAGCGGCACAGAAAATGGATGGATGGGATATTTTGTCATGTTATTAGATAAATATTGATCCTCGACTGCTCCAGGTAATGTTGTAGTGTAGATGTTTTGAGTTGTATGAACCCTTAATTTCCCAGGCCATTCTATTTACACTCTTCAAACTTCCATTTGGCTGAGCACCAACTTTGGAAGCATCAGTGGTGCAAGTCGCACCAGCCAAAAGCCTTTGGAGCCATAGTTGAACCAAAAAAAGACAGCTTCAGTTCAAACCAATTGTGGAAACATGACAATGGAAAAGAAAAGCTCTGAAAACCAGCTCCGAACCAGGCACAGTGGAAAAGGGGTATGTGGCCTTCACGGGAAAAAGTTTGGACACCCAAGTTGTTGCATTACACAATCATGCATAACATGTTTGCATTAGTGTTGTATTGCTCGCATTCCAGTAATAGAGCAGGGAGATGATGATGTTTATTAGCCTAATGGCATGTTTGGGCTGCATATGAACATCATCATCATCTCCCAGTGGCTGTGCACTCTGCAGTGCGAGGTAATAAGAAAAGCAGCGGGAACGTTGGGAGTTTATTGGGCAGGACGGGAGTTTTGATGAGTTAAAGAGCTTGCTAGGGAGTAAAAAACATCATTACCCATATGTCTGCATTTATGAGCACTTGAGAAGTGTGTGTGTGTGTGGTGGGGCGGGGTCGGGGGAGAGGGGTGTCCTCTCTAATCAGGGTGCCTCTTTAATATGCATGTGTTATCTTGAAATGGGTTTTGGCTGTGTATTGTCAGGCTTGTTCTGCTGGCAGCATAATGGACCATAAAACCAAACGTGGCAAAGGTAAATAATTGAAGGCGCGCACACCTTGCATTATGAATCCATGTTTGAGAGTCTAACAAGAGATTACAAATGACCACATTAGGAGGGGCGGGGGAGCACTTATGGAGGCAGGTACATCAGCAGGCTATTAGCCTCAGAGGAAGCATCTGCTGGTGGGGAGAGATTGGGGTGTTACTCCCATTGGTTGCTTCCTGTCTCCTGCACAATAAATCAGGTCAGACCAGGAGGCAGCGCTTAAGTGAGTTAGATCTGTTGTTAACAGGCGGGGATGGGGGGTGTAGGCGTCGGGGGGCTCACGCTACTTTTTAATGACTTTAGAGCAGCGTGAAGGCATGCTAAGACACCCGAGTGCATGTACAGTGTGTTCTGGAGTAAAAGTGTTGGTATGCACGCGTGCAGAACAACCACCGCCTGAAGAAGGTTGCCGGAAACTGGAAATGCACTCAGTAGAGTGCAGACCTCCGCCAAGGTGGCCTGCATCGCAAAGCAATAGTTGGCTTGAGCCATTTCTTCATAACGCTGCATTACTGCAACTTTGCTGACTGTGTAGATTATTTTGAGTAATTGTGTTTACTTATGTTGGGTGTCTCATTCCATATTACATCAATACTATAGTCTTTTTAATCAATTTTAAGTGTGAGAGGTGCAAAATTAGTGTATTGGAAGTGTGTTAGCCCTGGAATTGAACTGATGCTGGAATTGAAAAGCTCTTTTGGTAAACCTTCCTGGGAACCCGCCCTTTAGTGTGTGTAGCTTTAATGCTAAGGAGCTGTGTCTGTCTCTGACAAAGTGTGTGTCTCCAAGAAGTGCTATTGAGTACTTTATACACCAGGGGTGTCCAAAGTGTGGGGGGCCATTTGCAGCCCCTGGCTGTTTTTTTTATTGGCCCGCGGGAACATTCTGAAAACATAATTCAACAAGAAAACCTTTTAAAAAACAACAGTAAAAATGGAAACTTCAGAGGTAATTTTACAAGGATAAAGTCAAAATACGACGAACAAAAAGGTGTAATCTAAAGAGAACAGTTTTTATTTTACAGGAATAAGATAATGTAGTGAGGAAAATAATGTCTTTTAGTAGCATGAAGTTGAAATATTAAAGAAAGATTTTTTGTAACCTAATATTATTATGTACGTCATCTGTACTTCTGTGAAGAAGGTGTCGGACGTTTCGCTCCTCATCTGAAGAGCTTCGTCAGCGAACTAATAAGTGCTGGTAGCCTAGGCCTTAAATACAGTAAGAGTGGGCGGAATTGGTGTGCCAACACCCTCCTCCTATTGGTTCCTTACACTAAGCCTGGGCGGAGTAGTGGTATAATCCTCTCCTGCTATTAGCACCTCTGATAAAAGGGAAGTGTAGCTCCCTGTAGTTGGGTATGAACGACTCTGATACTGGCTCGTTAGCATCTATTGTTCTGGCTCGGCCCTGGCTCCACCTCATTTGCAAGACTAAGAGCTGTGGGTTTCGGTCTCAGTAACCTGCTGAACACAGGGTCCAAATTAAACCTCAAACCACCATTCCGATTCAATGATGGATTCTGTTGTTGGACAAAAATAGCTTCCTTTACTCCTCTTTCAAACCATCTGTTTTCTTTGGCCAAAATCTTTACATCGCTGTCCTGAAAAGAGTGATTGGTTGCTTTAAGGTGTAGATGTACTGCTGATTGAGGACCACTAGAATTGTCCCTGCGGTGTTGATAAAGCCTTTTTTGGAGCATTTGCTTAGTTTCCCCAATGTAGTGCTCTTTGCATTCCTCATCTTTACAGTGGATATTCCGCCCACTCTTACTGTATTTTAGGCCTAGGCTACCAGCACTTATTAGTTCGCTGACGAAGCTCTTTGGATGAGGAGCGAAACGTCCGACACCTTCTTCACAGAAGTACAGATGACGTCTCAAGAAGCCTTTCCCTCGACTGACAATTCCTGTACGACTGAGAGCCTACACAGACGCATTGCTACAGTTAAAGTTGTTAATGATATCATTGAGTCCCTTGATTGTAAAAAGTTCTGTACAATGCTTTTTATTGACTTGTCTAAAGCCTTTGACACTGTTCATCATGGCATTTTGTTAAATCGTCTTTGTAAAATTGGGCAAAATTCTGACACTGCCGTTGGCTGGTTTTATAACTACAGTATCTGTCAGGTAGAACTCTATGTGCACTTTGCTTGTCTGTCTTCCTCCTTGCTTTTAATAACTAAACGGAGTACCCCGAGGTTCTGTCCTAGGTCCATTGTTTTCCATTTATGTGAACAATCGTTGTCAAAATGTATTGAACGCCGTTTTTCATTGTTATGCAGATGACACAGTCATCTATTGTTCCTCTCCTTCAATTGAGTCAGCCTCCGATTTCTTAGTATGCATTTGATGCTGTTCAGTCACATCTAAATCAGCTAAGCTAGTGTTAAATTCAGACAAATCTAAAGTTATGGTTTTCTCAAATGGAAAACGGCCACCCTCTCAGCTCCCTAAAATCAAAACGGCTGAAGGTAAAGAATATGGTCTCACAAGTACTTAGACATTATTATTGATGCAAATTTGTCCTTTAACCAACATATTGAGCGTATTGTACATAAACTGAAGCTAAAACTTGTTTTTTTTCTTCAAAAATAAATCCTGCTTCTCATCTTATTCAAGGAAGCGTTTAATTTCTGCGACTTTCTTACCTTTGCTGGATTATGGTGACCTCCTTTTTATGAATGCATCAGAGCATCTTTTAAAAAAGCTTGACAGTGTTTACCACTCTGCTTTACGTTTCATGACTGGCTGTAGCAATGATGTTCACCATTGTACATTGTATGCTGCAGCTGTGTTTCCATCCCTGTACGTTCGTAGGTGGACTCGTTTGACTTTCCTTTATTGATGTATTCTTCTCAGTACATACATACATAAATACCAACAACAGTATGCTCTGCGATCTCAGAAGAAAAGTACTGATGCTTGTTCCTCAAATCAGAACAGAGTTAGGTAAGACAGCATTCCAGTATGCTGCACTCTTTACATGGAATGATCTGCAAAATGAAAATGATCGCAACTTGTTACATTAGGAGAATTTAAGGCTATTTTATATAGGAACATGAAATGAATGGGCTTGGCCAATGTAGCTGCTTTTAAATTGTTCAAACTGTTGATTGTTCACTGTCTTGTCAGAAATGTTGTATTATGATACCGTCTTGGCTAGGTCACTCTTGTAGAAGAGATTTTTAATCTTATTGTGGGTTATCTGGTTAAATAAAGGATGAATTAATGAAAAAAATATATATAAAGGTTTTGTGATGGTGACAGTTTGAGCCTGGAACAGATCTATTTCCTTTATTTCCTGTATTTAGTTGGGTACCATACTTTTGTTTTTTGCAAATTAAATTTACATTTGTTGAGGTTTTGCTTGTTTAATTCATTGCATCCCTCCTGAGGATTTTGTTTAGTATAAAAGTTATTTTTCTCGCATGTATTGTTTGTTGCGAGCGATGTCATCCTCTGATCTTTATTCCTCTTAATTTAACCACACAGTAATACGGTACAATATCAAGGCTGTGCGTGTGTGCGGGTGTGTGTTTGCATGCGACAGTTGCCTCCCCCGCGGACCCCTGCAACGGCGGCACCGGCGCCCTCTCCCACCCCCGAGAGGAAGCGCGGTGACCTTTGTGTCGGTGGCGCTGGCTGGTGTGTGTACTTACATCAACGTAATTTGCATTAATGTAATCGGAGCTCTGTTCCCCCTCCAGGGCCTGCAGCCTGACACGGGAGTGATCATCTGGAAAAGAGGCAGAGAGGAAGAAGGCAGCATGGAATTAATTGTATTAAGCAGGCCAGCGTGCGGCAGGAGGAGGAGGAGGAAGAGGAGGAAATAGACCGACGAGCACTGAAAAAAGAGGGAGGAGAAGAAGGATGCCCACACTGTTGGACAGATTGAAGTGAAGAAATGCAAAATAAGACTTGAAAGAAGTCTTTCACAACTTTGGCTTTAGTTATGTTGTTAGCGCTGTCAGAGTTAACATTATTAGGAATGATTGGAATTGCTGAATGCCAAAAGGCTTTTTGATTCACGTTTGCTGTAGAAGATAAGGTCTGGATGCGTTATCATGATGTGTTTAGGGTCCCCAGGAAAAACCTTTTCTTTTATTGGTTACATTTTTTAACGTATCACAACAAAACCTAAAACCCAACAAGATAAAAAATATGTCAGTTGCTCTCTACAACAGATATTACGGTAAATATATGATCCGTAAACTAGATTTTTTTTTTTTAAACGTATCACAACAAAACCTTAAATTTAACAAAATCATTTCAGCTGCTCTCAATGGCAGTTATCTTATTTGTGTATAATATGTCTTATTTTCTCTGATTATGTCCACTATATTGGGTAACAGGAGTGTAACGGTGACTATATGGGTGGCATTTCATGTCTTGAGGGCTTTATGCCATAACCACAAAGATATTCAATTTATTAATACTGAATCCTACTTGGCGAAAATTCACATATCGCGGTCGGGTCTGCAACCAATGAACCGCGATAAACCGCTGACTTTATTAATATCAACATTTCAGCTTCTTCTATTTACATTTTGCCCTTTCGCTCTATTTTTCCAATTTTTTGCTGTTTTTTGGGGTTTAATTTTATTTCCGAAGGCCAATAAAATAAATTAAGCTATGAGCCACAAATGGCCCCCGAGCCATACTTTGAATTCTCCTAGGAAAAGCAGAATAGTAGTAAAATAGAATTGAACTAGGAGAAATGATATTGGATTCATACTAAAAATGGCTGCATAGAAAAGTATTTTGCCACAAAAAAATTGTTAAAATGATTGCAAATTGTATTTTATGACAGTGTTACAATACTTTATATTGTAAACATATGCAACATTCTGACATACATGAAGTCTTTATTTTATTATTATTAACTATACTAATTATAATGACAAAAGGAGGCATATTTTAACAATATGAACTTCATGAAATATTTTAGTGCTTTATTCATTTATTGTAATAATTATTTTAGTGACTTATTCATTTATTGCAAGAATTATTTTAGTGATGTATTCATTTATTATAGTATTTCTCATTTAATTATCTATTTTATTGCTATCTATTGTCACTACGTTTATTGTGGCTTGGTGTGTAGTGTAGTGTGTACCCGTTTACTACACGCTACTCAAATTGTTATGTAGTTTTCTATTTTGGTTTTATACAGTGGGTCTCCGCATATTTGGAATAAAAGAAAAATTAAATGAAGTAAAAATACATTTTTTAAGCTAATGTGACGACATGAGCATCCAAGCAGTGTTGTGTGCAATGTAGCTTCTTCCTCCAAAGAAGAGGAAGATGAAAAAGATGGAAAAGTGAATAAGATGAATGTGTGCAGACTAGAAAGGTCAAAGCTGCTCTTGCTGGCTGACAATAAAAGTCTTTTGTCTGAGCAGTTTACACTTATCCACCATCACAAAGCCAGGCCAATAAATCAGATGGCACGATGGAGGAATGAAGAGGAGGTCATGAAAGAATGGGGGGTGGGGGGCGTGTAGATGTGTGGCGGTGCAGGAAATTCATGTACGTACACGCAATAATATTCCCGTATCGGTTCTTCATGCGGTTTTCATCCTTCTTGGCCGAGTCCCACGGAGCCGACTGTCCCTCAAAGAAGCTCTGTAAAGGAAGGGGTGCATGTAATACAATGTAATCATGACAATGTCATTGCTAACAACTCCGATGTTATTGTTAACAACTACGATGTTGTCGCTAACAACTACAATATTATTGCTAACACCTATTACTATGATGTTATTGTTAACCACAATGTTATTGCTAACAACAATGTTATCTTTAACAACTACAATATTATTGTTAACAACCACAATGATATCGCTAACAACTACAATGTTATCGCTAACAACTACGATATTATCGTTAATAACTACAATGTTATCGTTAACGACTACAATGTTATTGTTGACAACTACAATGCTTTGGTTAATAACTACGATGTTATTGCTAACACCTACCATGTTATTTTTACAACTACAATGTTATCGCTGACAACTACAATGGTATCGCTGACAACTACGACGTTATGGCTAACAACTACGATGTTATCGCTAGCAACTACAATGTTATCGCTAACAACTACAGTGTTATTGTTAACAACTACAATGTTGTCACTGACAACTACAATATTATTACTGACAACTACAATATTATTGTTGACAACCACAATGTTATCATTAACAACTACAATATTATCGCTAACAACCACTATGGTAATGGTAATGGTTTAATTTATTTGAACATGCATACAAGTTACATTGGAATACATCACATATTACAATTCACAGTTCCACATGTCCTAAAGGAGTAGGAATAAGTATTAAATCCTAACCCCCATCCGTTTTACATCAATTGCAATACATTAGTTCACTTCCTGTATTCCATATACACTCTCTTCTAGTTGTATACATCAAAAATGAATGAGATAATGTAATAATGTGATAAACAGTAGAAAAATTAGTAGTGAAGTTTCAAATTTGGTCAAATTTGCCAAATTTGACAATCCTAATAAAAAATATGAAATAGACATAACAAAACATAGTTTGATAATAGGTGAGTAATGACAATGAACTCCTAAAAAGGAAGAGTAAGTAATAAGTGTGGTAGTGATTAGACAAATGAAATAGAACAGAACATAGTTGGATAATGGGTGAGTACTGGCAATGTACTCACAAAAGAATAAAGAGGAATAATTGACCAGAAGGAATAGTTAGTAGTGAGTGCAGTAGTGATTAGACATAGCATTGTATGTACATAGTGTTTCAAGACTCTTCTTCCTTGTACTTTGCAAACATCAACTGCTTGTATTGTTTCTTGAAATCACTCATATTAGTGCATTGTTTGAGTTCCTTACTCAATCCGTTCCATAATTTGATTCCACATACTGAGATGCTGAAGGTTTTTAGCGTTGTTCTCACGTATAAATTATTTTAAGTAGAATTTTTCCCTGAGGTCATATTTCTCCTCTCTTGTCGAGAAGAATTGTTTGACATTTTTAGGTAGCAGATTACTGTTTGCTTTATGCATAATTTTAGCTGTTTGAAAATCAACTACATCATCAAATTTTAATAATTGTGATTTTAGAAATAGAGGATTTGCATGTTGTCTTTGCGCGGCTTTATGGATTATCCTAACTGATCTACAGTATTTTGCAGTATCTTTAGCGAGTGAAGTGTATTTTTATAATTATTTCCCCATATCGCCACACAATAAGTTAGATATGGTAATACCAGGGAGCAATAGAGTGTATGGAGGGATTTTTGATCGAGGACGAATTTTGCTTTATTCAATACTGATGTATTTCTCGCCACTTTATGTTGTATATTTTTTATGTGCGATTTCCAGCTCATCTTTTCATCGATTATGACTCCCAGAAATTTGTTTTCATTCACCCTTTCCATGTCCACGCCATCAAACCAAAAAGTATCCTTTCTGCTATTACCAAATAGCATTATCTTTGTTTTACTTAGGTTCAGGGATAGTCTGTTTTTATTAAACCATCTTTTTAGTATAGTCATTTCGTCTGTAACTTTTTTTTTATTAGCTCTAGAAGAGAAGGCAGTAGTATTGTCTACAAATACTAGCTTTAGGTCTTTCGTGGCTTTACAAATGTAATATATATATATATATATACACAGTAAGTTGAACAGTTTTGGTCCCAGTATTGACCCCTGGGGTACGCCGCACAATATATTTAAGAAGTATATTCTCCTAGCTTCACAAATTGCTTCCTGTTGGCTAGATACTTAGCTTTGAACCCAGTTCACCACTAACCCCCTTATTCGATACCTTCCTAATTTTGTAATTAGGATGTTGTGGTTAATTGTATGGAAAGCTTTAGTCAAATCCATAAATACTGCAGCTGCACACTTTCTGTGATCTATAGCGGTGGTGATTTCCTCTGTAATTTCAATCAGTGCCATGGAAGTTGAAATGTTAGCTCTGTATCTGTATTGGCTGTCTGCAAGCATTCTTATTAATACATTTGTCCAACCTGTTGTTGGACAACGATTTTGAAAAGCTGTGGTAATAACGAAACTGGGCGATAATTTGTAAATTGATGTTTGTCTCCATTTTATCGCTAACAACTACAATATTATCGTTAACAATCACACTGTTATCGCTGACAACTACAATATTATTGTAACAACTACATATTATTAACCCACTGATCTGCAAGCGCACACACACATACACCCCCCCACACACACACACGCATGCGTGCGTGTGCTGGAAAAGTGAAGCGCTGCATTAGGATTCTGAATGTGTGCCTGCGGGCTGAGAGGTGGGGAGGCTGCTTTAGGAGCAAGGAAGGTACATTTCTTTTTACGCTTTCAATCACCGCCACTTTCATTGGTCTGGGCAGCAAATAAAGACCTTCCAGACATGAAATGATGTTCATTTCGCCTTTAAATATGCTAAAGGATACATTCATCCATTCACAGGAGATGGGAGCAAGTCAAGCTGATGGATGATAAGCTCCTCCTCTTTTATGGCTTTTTGTCAAAGATGAGGAGACACATTGTCTTCTAGCTGAGGGGCGTCACTTTCAAAACTGCCACTATGAAACTCAGCGACCTTGTCTATTTCCTGGAATGCAAGAAGAGCTGCTTCACACAGCAACAGAATAATCCTTTTGCATTGATGCTCTTTTAAAGGAAAACTGTACTTTTTAAAAAAATTTTGCACATCATCCACAATTCTTATGTGAAACATGAACACACGTCTTTCTCTTTTCTTTGTGTTCTAAAGATTAAAAAACAGCTAAAAAGAGGCAGCAAATTAATGCACATAATGGGACACACATATAAAATAATGAATACAACAATGAATTACAATTTTAAAATGTTGTGGTTTGATGCACATTAAACATAACAAATACTAACAAAAACTAAATAAAGAATATTGATATTAATAAAAGCTTATACAATTACAACAAATAATACAATACTGAATACGAATTTGATTCCCCTTCTGGGATTAAAATGAGTTCACTAAAATCAAAATGAATATTTTATGAGCCACATTTTTAACTGTATCTATCTAATGTAATTTTGTGTTTGTTTTTTGCTTTCTCAAATAATAATATCGTCATGTCTCAGGGGTAGTAATGCCGGCCGGCCGGCCTGCATGAACTTAACATAAACACTGTGGCACCATGACAACATGAAAACAAGGACGATTAAATAGAAAAAAAACAATACAACACAACAGAGAAGCAGAATTGTTGGTTGCAATTCAATTTGGAAACTGATGAGTAATCTCCTGAGTGAGGAAATAAACATTCATTGTCATTTATTTGGAACAAATTGCAGTTGAAAGCTGAAAAATTCTGCTTCTTGTGTGCAACCCATATCACCTTTCTAAAGCTTCTGCAAAGAATGCATCTTCTGCAGCGTACTGCTTATGTTTGGAGCCAAACAATGAGCACGGTTCCATGTATACTTAGTAGGATTCTATACAAAAAGTCAAATAAAGTGTCAATATTGTGCAAAATGTCAAACTTTTGTGTTTATTTATCATTAAATGTATTGCTATTGTCAGTCTTCTCTTTTCAAAAGCTTCATAAAGATGGAGAATGGACATTAAACTATGGTACATTGCATGTAAAACACCTCACAAACATAGCTTATGGGGCGGGGGGAGGGGTCACTTGGTAAATGCCCTTTTGGTTGTGTGTGCAACAACAAGAAGCACCTAAAACATTCTTTGAAAATAAAACATAATGGTCTTACCTCGTTTATCTGGTACAGAAAGAGCATGTGTCAGAGAGAGATATAGTACAGCGTTAGAGGGCCAATTGTCTCATCATTAGGAATAAACTGCCTTTGAGGAAGGAAAAAGGGCATTAACCTGAAGACACAATGATAGAAAAATGGTAAAGAAGACAACATAGAAAAATAAAGGCAGCGTTTGTGAGGCTAAGGGATGGGTTGCCATGCGGTGGACGCCACATGAAACCAAAAACACTCATAACAGATCACGCCTGGAGGTATGCCCACGGTGCCGCAATGATCCAATAATACACAAGGTTCTTTTATTTCAAAGACATTTGACCATTTAACACATTTTAACCCTACATATGTATTTATACATCAAACATATACTTTATTATCATTTCATCATATTGTACTGTATGTACATAAAAGCTTGTTTACTTCTTGGTACGGTTTGTTTAGCGTTCACACCGGAACTTTGCAGCATGAGACCAAAAATTGCTTAAAAAATTGCTTATGCATATAGTGTGACTTCAATTAAATATTACAAACAAGTCTGCTCACTTATGTAATATTTCTTTCATCCATCCATCCGTTTTCTATGCCGCTTGTCCTCACTAGAGTCGCGGGGGTATGCTGGAGCCTATCCCAGCTGACTTCGGGCTTGAGGCAGGGTACACCCTGGACTGGTCGCCAGCCAATCACAGGGCACATATAGACAAACAACCATTCACACTCACATTCATACCTATGGACAATTTAGAGTCTCCAATTAACCTAACATGCATGTTTTTGGAATGTGGGAGGAAACCGGAGTGCTCAGAGAAAACCCACACACACACGGGGAGAACATGCAAACTCCACACAGAGATGCCCAAATGGAGATTTGAACTCAGATCTTCCCGATCTCCTGATGGTGTGGCCAACATGTTAACCACTATGCCACCGCGCGGCCTATTTGTTTCATTTCTTTTCAAATATTTTTTTTCTTCTAATTTTCAAACAATTGTAGATGCTTTAAAATGTTCTTTATGCCTTTTGTCCACAAAAATTTTTTTTTTTACAAACATTCTACCATAAAAAAAAAATAGTCCAAAACGTTTCTTTTGCGAAGGCCACAACGTGTAGTTATTGATTTTTAAAATTTATTACGATGTATTATTTAAAATAATTAGGGATGCTCCGATCGATCGGCCACTGATCAGTATTGGCCGATTTCCATAAAAAAAAAGGTGTGATCGCCATATGCTGATAAATCCCCTTTCAACGCCGATCATAAAAGCCGATCACCTGTGGCTACTACTATTGCAGCCACAGTGACCCTTTCATGTAGTGTAGTGTCTTGCCCTAGCTAACGTCTTGGGCAGTGTCGTCCTCCCACTTTCCTTCAAAACAAAAACAATCATGTTTGCCGTGTGTAACCAAACTGTTAACACATGGCACGAAAACTATCTTAGCACGTTAAAAAGCTTTAATACTGCATTTGAAGAACAACATGGACTATGGAGTATTTATACAGCACCTCTGGCCTATAGCACTCATAAATAAATTGAAAAATGTATAATTACTCCATGTGATTGATATCGGTATCGGCCGATTTAAGTCCTGGCTGATCAGTATCGGAATCGGCAGTATAAAGCATCCCTGAAAATAATTATTTATTTTATATTCTTTTAAAAATTAGTAATCATATTACTTCTTTTTACTTCTTTAAAAAAAAAAAAAAAAAAAGTAATCACATTACTTCATCATGGGATGTATCAAGAGGGGACAGGAAAACTGATCCAAGAAAACCATCTGCACCTCAACACCACCAAGACCAAAGAAATGGTGGTGGACTTTAGGAGAAGCAGGACACACCCAAAACCTGTTCTCATTAAAGGTGATCGTGCGGAGGTGGTTCACACCTACCAACACCTGAGAGTGCATTTGGATGATAAGCAAGAAGCTGCTACAGATCTTCTAGTAGACTGTAGACCAGGGGTCACCAACGTGGTGGCCGCGTGCACCAGGTAGCCCCCCACAACCACATGAGGTGCCCGTAAGCCTGCTTTTCATTTAGGTTTTGAGTTAATAATGAAAGAACAGTAGAAAGAAATGCATTCTGAAATACAAAATGTGAGTTGTGGACACCAGCATTTTGTTCATGTTCTGGTAAAACAAGCATATTCACTTTGTTCGGGTTTAAAATAAGCTCTGAAAATAAATGTTATAAAAATGAGTAGCTCTTGGCCATTTTCATTTTGTAAAAGTAGCTCTCACAAGGAAAAACCTTGGTGACCCCTGATTTAGACTGTAGTAGCTCGTGCCCAGCTGTAGACTATAGTGCACTGGAGGGGGCAGCCTCTAAAAGAAGGACACCACACATCTGTACAAATTGGTGAGGAAGGCAGGCTCATTGGCACTGAGCTAGACAGCCGGACATCTGTGGCAGAGCAAAGGACACAGAGGAAGCTCCTTTCTATCATGGACATTCAGCATCATCCAATGCACAGCATCATCTCCCGACGGAAGAGTAGTTTCAGTGGCAGATTACTATCACTGTCCTGCTACACTGAAGACTGAGCAGATCATTCCTCCCCCACGCCATGCGACTATTCAACACAACAGAAGGGCAGCGATAAAAACATACAAGGCTGGACTTATTATCTTATTTCATATTATTGCACTACGAATTCGAAGTGCTACACTTATTAATATATTTATTTATTCTTATTCTATTTTCTCATTTTTCTTCTGTCTTTATCTTGCGTTGTTTGTTTTAATTTTAAGGTTTAAGTTTACTATGACATTTTTGCAGAGCTATCTATCTATCTATCTATCTATCTATCTATCTATCTATCTATCTATCTATCTATCTATCTATCTATCTATCTATCTATCTATCTATCTATCAAACTATATTTAGAAAGTCATAAACAGGTTTTCTATGCTCTAACTACCAAAATATTCATTTTATTAATATTGAATGCTACTTTGCGGAAATTCACTTACCGCGGCCAGGTCTGGAACCATTTAACCGTGATAAAAGAGGGAAGACTATACAGCTGTTTATTACCTAAAGGCGCACATAGAATGGAGCATTGATAATTGAAAACATTACATATAATGAATTCATTGTTGAACTTTAATAATGATTTGGAGCACAAAGTAGAAAGGAAAATGTGGCTCGCTTTGACCACAAGGTCAAATGCTGCTACTGCTATCTTGTGGCAAAAAATACATCAGGAGCTTGCCTACAGCCACAGCTGTTAATACCAATGTTTTTTGACATGAAGTTAAATAGAGACCCAACAGTTAGTTTCTTTGGTAGACATGCACCCTGCGACTATGTTAATTAAATAGAGCTTAATTAAATAGAGGTGTTAATTGGAGCCCAAATTCCATTGTGAGAACACGTAAAAGTACCTCTGCCCAGGATTTTTTGGTTACTTTTGCTCAGCTAGGCTAAGGTGTCCAAAGAAGCAGCATTGAATGAAATCAAACATCTGCTAAAATTCTCCCTTGACCTTGGTGCCTGCGTGAAGGCTAGTGGGCTGCGATGAGGCTGGAGCGGCGCCAGCCTCTGCTCCGCTAATGAGGCCAAACGAGAGGGATGCTCTCCCGTGGGGGTCAACAATCGCCGTGTGGCATTGCACTCTGGCGTTACACTCTACACTGCCTGGCCGCAACGTTCTTAATAGAGCAGTGGCTCAAGATTGTCCACCAGATGACTTATTTGAGGATGGGGAGGGGCGCAGCATTTGACACAAAGTGCACAAGCAGGGCAACAAGTCACCACATAAACATGGCCAGACAGGCAGCATTAACAATTGATCCTAAAATTGCAGCCAGGGAGAAGCAAAACTGCTTTGATGTGCAGGCGCAACACAACAACAACACACGATGACACAAACACACTATGTCCACAACGACACGAATGAAGAGACAAACACACATCATATCCACAACAACACACATGAAGAGATGGAGACATGTCCACAAGGACACAGATGAAGAGACAGACTCATACCATGTCCACAACAAGAGAGGCACTTTTAATAAATACTTGCCTCCTTTTGGTGTTTTGTTTGCATCACGATCATGTGAAAACTGTTTTTCTTATTTACCAAATTAAAAAAAAGTCCAAAACTTAAAAAAAAAAAATTAAAACATTGGGAGAACTTTTACTTTTGCTTTTTTTGGTTCCCATTTTCTCCACAAAGTTTGAGTTTTAGATTTTTTTTTTTTTAAAGTAAATTTGAAATGTTCTTTTTGAAAGTTTTGACGGGGGAGGTTTGCACATAATTGTAGATTTTATTTATTTATTTTTTTTTTCTAAAACCATCTCCATGGTAAAGAACTTCCAGGGTGTTTTTGTGACATTATCTTCTTACTCTTGCTAGTCCTGACTGATTATGGTGTTTGCATCTTTGTCTTTATATTCATTCTCTTGTTGACAGTGGATGAATGAAGTCCACCCTGAGACCAATCACTGCACGCTCCTTTCAACTGCCAAATTGGATCACATCGGGGTCACCAATGTGTCCACCACAATATCCTTATTACATACTTTTGGGTTACTGGTATGAATTGTGCAATAATCCGGAATTAGCTTGCTAATTGTTAGAAATGCACAGATGACCATACACAACACTTTGGTTAACATTTTTGCCTTTGTGGATTCCTTCTACTGAATTTAGGTTTGATTCACATTCAGCTGTGCTAAGTCAACTTTGCTATTGTTTTCCTTGATTTGTTGCCTTTGTGCCTTTTCCACAAATGAATTTCTTTGTTATTCTGATTGGCTAAAGTGGTGTTAAGGTTAGGAGTTATGTTTGAGTTCATTTTAAGGGGTAGAACACATTATTGAACATCAGTATGCAATACAGATGCAAATATGCAAGGTTAGCACCACTTGGCTAGTTACGGGCACAGTATAGTGCCACCTTCTGGGTTGGCATGCACTTGTCAGATTTTTTGGAGTCGGGGAAAAGATGCATCGGTGGACATGTGGACATAGTGAGAGCGGACATTTCCACAGTGTTTCCAAGAAAATGTGGCGTTCCTACCTCGTACTCCTCCTTGAATCCGTACCCCTCGGCGCACTTCATCTGCGTGATGTGCTGCAGCAGGTCTGCCACACGGATGGCAGGGTGCAGCTGTCCGCTCTGGTAGGGTACGTCCACGGCCTCGCGCTTCCTCAACGAGTGTGTGTGCGACTGCACCAGGCTGCTGGTGTCGCTGCTCATGTTCTGGCTCTCGTCTGCAAAAAGCACAAGGGGAGGCAGGTCCCCAGGTGAGGACAGGATGCAAAGGTTGGCGGCGATGCAAGAAAAGCATAAAGGAAATATGGTGGCGTGGTGACACGATGCTTGAAAGCAATAAATGATATCTTATGACAGTTTGGGGGTTTGATGGAGTGTCCTGCTTGCTGTTGTCCCAGATGGATGCTTATCTCATTTACTGTTCAGCATGATGTCACCACCATGTCTAATCTGTTTGTTACGGATGCTCACAACAACACAACCGCACTGACTAACAGGATGA
Organism: Dunckerocampus dactyliophorus; assembly: GCF_027744805.1. Lineage (NCBI taxonomy): Eukaryota > Metazoa > Chordata > Actinopteri > Syngnathiformes > Syngnathidae > Dunckerocampus > Dunckerocampus dactyliophorus. The sequence continues at coordinate 27,095,611 of NC_072820.1, read as the reverse complement.
GTCATGTGGTGAGAAGGTTCCGGTCCATTTGTCTATTAACTAACCGACAGACATTTAGCTCACACTTTCAATACCGTTCGGTACTCTGGTCTGGTTACAGTTACAGTAAAACCTGTATATGGCGTGCACATGCTGATATAGTGGTCATCTCTCAACCTAGCTTGTGGATTTGATCTTCAGTACCCCCATGTCCAAGTATCTTCCCCAAAGATACTGAACCCTCAGCTGCAGCAGTAAGTGACTTACAGTAGGTGTCACAACACTTTACGTACCTTCAAGGTAGAAACATATACAGAAAGAAAAAAAATGGACCAAGTTTCTGACATATGGTATAATTTAACTATTTCAAACAAATTTGCTCTATATTTGTTTAAAATTTCTGTTCAAATAAATTTTTTTTTTAGAATTTTAAACAAATGGCAATTTGTTTTGTTGTTTTTAAATTCATGAATTAATAATTTAAAAAAAATCTGAAAATATTAGTTTCACAATTTACAATTAAAAAAATATATATTTTCTTTATACCAGGTTTAAAAACACATGTTTTTATGGGCGTAGTTATCGCATTACAGTCATCCCTCGTTTATTAATCGATTAATTGGTTCCAGACCTGGCGTGATAAGAATTGAATTTCCACAAAGTAGGATTCCTTATTTATAAATGGAAGATTTTCGTAGTTAGAGCAGAGATAACTTGTTTAAGACCTTCCAAATGAGCTTTTTAACATTATTAGAGCCCTCTAGTCATGAAATAACACCCCTATATCACCTTTACACTCCTATTCCCCAATATAGTAGACATAACAAGAGAAAATAAGACATAATATTGGCTTACACATGTTAACATTGAGGGGACTTTTTTGTTCTTGTTTCTTTTTTTTACTTCGGGTACTTCCTGCTGTCGCTAATGTCTTACCAATGTCTTCCAATACGTTTTCTGCATGCCTTATTTGCATTTAGGTCATTTAGTTATTTTTCTGCTTGAAAATGCTTCATTTAGGCCAAAAATCTATACATTTAGCTTAAAAATTCTTGTGGTCAACCACGAAACAGCAATGATTTATTAATTAATATATTTGAAAAACCGTGCTAGAGTGAAGCTACGAAATTCGAAGCGCAATGTGGTGAGGGATGACTGTACTTGGGTTAGTTCAGTGCTGCCACTCCAATAGTGGGGCGGGTCCTCCTGGGGGGGCGTGAGAAGCAGGGAGGACTTTTAACATTAGTGTAGACCTGCCAACATGTATAAATTTGTCGTACACAACATGCAGTTAGACTCTTGAATACGCTTGTTTGCTTCCTTGCTCTCCATTTTTTTTGCATTTCGCTGGTTTCAGTTTCAAGTTCAGTCTGTACAGTACAGTATAGTACACTACAGATAAATAAATAGATATGAGTTTCTCAAATCGGGGGGATGAGAAAACATTTCTGTCCCCCAGTGGGGGCATGACAGAAAATAATTGGGAACCTGGGTTAGTTAGATATTTCAAAGACCAACAAATTCCACTAGATTATAGAGGGCTGGTGTGGGGGTCAAGGGAAAACAAAACAAAATGTACAGAGTGTGATGTGGAAAAAAAAAGTGTATTATCTTTTCACCCTCCCCTCGCTGGGTCGTTCTGATCACAACCTCATCCATCTCGTCACAGACTACACTCCAGTAGTGAATAGACAACGCCCTGTGAAGAGGCCTGTGAAGCAGTTGTCTGAGGAGAGCAGTGCTAGGCTCAGAGACTGCTTCCAGACAACAGACTGGGAAGCGCTCTGTAGTCCCCATGGCAGTGATGTTGACAGCATGACGCACTGCATCACAGACTATATCAACTTCTGTGTGGAGAACACTGTGCCCTCCAAGTTGGTGCGGTGTTTTCCCAACAACAAACCCTGGGTGACCTCTGAGATTAAGGCCCTGTTGAATAAGAAGAAGAGGGTCTTCAACTCGAGGGACAAGGAGGAGCAGTGCAGAGTCCAGAGGGAACTCCGGCATAAGATCAGGAAGGGGAAGGACTGCTACAGGAGGAAACCGGAGAAGCGGCTGGAGGAGAATAATGCCAGGGAAGTCTGGAGAGGCCTGCAGACCATCACAGGCCATGGTAAAGGAGTGGGGAGAGACCAAGCCAGTGGGGACAAGATCTGGGCAGATGAACTCAATCTGTTTTTCAACAGATTTGAGTCTGCCCCTCCTCCCTCCCCTACCAACTCACCACTCTTCACCCCCACATCCCCATCCCAGCCATCCGTTACCCCCCTCTCCATAACTGATGATCAGGTGAGAAGTCAGCTGAAGAAGATCAAGGCAAGGAAGGCCCCGGGACCGGACGGCATCAGCCCTAGAATCCTCAAGGACTGTGCCGACCAGCTCTGTGGAGTTCTCAGACACTTGTTCAATCTCAGCCTGAGCCTGGAGAAAGTCCCGGCCCTGTGGAAGACCTCCTGTGTGGTCCCGATACCAAAGACACCGCGTCCCAAGGAGCCTAACCACTTCAGGCCTGTTGCCTTGACCTCTCACCTGATGAAGACCATGGAAAGGATTATCCTGCAGCACCTGCGACTCCTGGTGGGCACTCAGCTGGACCCCCTGCAGTTTGCTTACCGGCCTCGGATCGGAGTGGACGACGCAGTGATCTACCTGCTGCACAGATCACTGCTACACCTGGAGGACAGCGGGAGCGCTGTGAGGGTCATGTTTTTTGACTTCTCCAGTGCCTTCAACACCATCCAGCCGTCACTACTCAGAGTGAAGATGGAGAGTGTGGGAGTAGACCAACACCTGACTGCATGGGTTATAGACTACCTCACCAACAGACCACAGTATGTGAGGCTCCGTCACTGTGTGTCTGACATGGTACTCTGCAGCACAGGTGCCCCTCAGGGTACAGTGCTCTCCCCTTTCCTCTTCACCCTCTACACCTCGGACTTCACACACAACTCCACACAGTGTCACATCCAGAAGTTCTCCGATGACACAGACATTGTGGGTTGTGTTTCAGAGGGGAATGATCTGGAATACAGGACGGTCATCAGGGACTTTGTCAGCTGGAGTGAGCTTAACCAGCTGCAGCTCAACACCGGCAAGACAAAGGAGATGATCATTAACTTCCAGAGGAAAACATCTCACTTCACACCGGTGAACATCCAGGGAGCGGACATAGAGTTGGTAGACAGCTACAAATTCCTGGGTGTTCACCTTAACAACAAACTGGACTGGTCCGTCAACACCCACGCCCTCTACAAGAAGGGCCAGAGTCGCCTCCACCTGCTGAGGAGACTGAGGTCCTTTGGTGTGTGCAGGACTCTTTTACGGACCTTTTATGACTCTGTGGTGGCCTCAGCCATCTTCTATGCTGTGGGCTGCTGGAGAGGGGGCAGCACGGACAGGGACAGGAGCAGGATCAATAGACTGATCAGGAGAGCGAGTTCTGTCCTGGACGGTCCTCTGGACTCCGTGGAGGAAGTGGGGGAGAGAAGGATGTTGGCTAAGCTGACGTCCATCATGGACAACACCTCTCACCCGCTACATGACACTGTGGGTTCCCTTAGCAGCTCCTTCAGCAGCAGACTGTTACACCCACGGTGTAAGAAGGAGAGGTTCCGCAGGTCCTTCATACCGACCGCTGTCAGGCTCTACAACACCTGCACCACCTGAACCATGTTGTAGTCAATATGTATTCTTTACACTGTATTCTTTACTTGCGTATCTTGCTTGCTGCTGTAACAAGTGAATTTCCCCGCTGTGGGATAAATAAAGTACAAATACAGGACAAATCTAATAATATAGATAACTAATAATTAGGGACGTCTGGTAATACTTTATTGGCATAAAAATTAGATTTCACTTCATATCAGTATCTGTATTTCTGCTGATAATGATATTGCCAACAAGCATGCTAGTTCAGCATGTCTGCGGTCTGGAATATTTTTAGCACCAATCCAGATGCAAAGATGCAACATGTATGAAAACATTTTTTACTGGCAGTACACCAAGTTTGTTTAGTTTATTTGGAAACTTGAGTCAGTGGTAGACGTGAGGCACAGATGTTGGGGGGTAGGGCTGGGGGCAGCCAGTGATGAACGTGCAGCCAGAAACATGGAGGATGTGTGGATGTGGAGGAGAGGGTTTGAGGGGTGAGGCCACAGTGAGCACCATGGGAAGCATCACACAAACAACAAACACAGCTCTGATCTTCACATAAAGAAATTAAATCAAGTCAAAAAAGAGCCCAGGAGGGAAATGGGAAGAGCATGAATGTGGGGGAGGGTGGGCTGGGGGTGGGGCTGGGGGTGTTAATGCTGCCATGGGGGCACATGCTAGGCTAATGCTAACATGTCCACTGGTCATGCAAGTGATGTCACAATGTCAGAAGCGCTCGCTCGCTGTCCGACTCAAACACGGACCCCCCCACCCCCAGACCCAGGGCCCACATGGGAGAACTTACCATTAATGGGCACTTTTTAGATAGCAGATACATAAGAGGTTACGTATGTGGAAAAGAAAGAGAGAAAGAGAAAGAGAGGAGAGGAGAAGAGAGAGGGGATAAGCAACAATACAGCATGAGAACCTGGTACAGTCTTTCAGCTAGCCTACGCTAGACGTGGACCCCTCGCCCCCCCCTCGAAAGATACCTTGGCCCGGTCACGGAGGGGATGGAGGGTGGGTTTGCTGAGTGATGGATGGGTGGTGATGACAAAAGTAAAAGAACCAAAGAAGGAAGTTGTGGCTTTAAAGTGTGAATTTAGTAGGAAATCACACAAAAATGTATGGCATTGGGGGGGGGGTAAGTAAACATGGTATATATACAAATACCCTTAAAAAACCTTCAGAAAATGTTATTTGGGAAAAACCAACCCAATCATGCTTAGTCCTTCAGTCAGTAATAATCTATAAATATATGATAAGAAAGAATAAATTGTAAAACATAATAAACGGCATACATGTACTGTACGCAATGACATGATATACTGCAGGTGCAAGATGGCAGTGCCCTGGGAGGCTGCTACGGCTGGGACGGTGCTATTTTTCAACAGGAAACTTTTTTACAAAAACACTTGCAGTGAGGAGAACATAAGTAAACATATGACCGTAAGTCCTGACTGTAATTCCAACAGGCAGGCAGTGTGGGCAACAGAACAGGCCTGCATCATCTCGGACTGCTCGCCGCATACCGTCGCTAGCAGCTTTAGAGCGAGATGGAAAAAAAAAAAAAGACGAGTAGCCTGACCACCAGCCTAAAGGCTATACCGTCACTCCCATTCCATCTATCAATTATCTTACCGTATCTTACCGTGCCTATACATGATACAATATAAATAAGCATTTTTAATTGGACTGTGTTTGACCGATGGCGTAACTTATCTTAAATATTCCAAACAAATTTGCCCTATATTTGTTTAAAAGTCTTAGAGCTCCAAATGAACTGTATAGATCAATCAAGCTCAAAGATACCACACGAGTCTCTTTAATGGTAGCAGAACATTTGAATCACACTTTAAACCATGTTATAATGAGCAATGAGGGGTTGCGTTCAAAGACATCACGTAATTTAAGGTAAATGTATTTGTTTTCAGTGTATTTTCCAGCATACTTAAATGTAGCAAATTGTACACCCGAATTAAGAGTTACGAAGTGAGTGATAAGAATATCCACTTCATGTTTTTCTTTATCGTCCCGTTTATTTATACACCCACATGCATTATAAAGCCGTTTTTGTAATATTCAGAGTGCCCCGAATGCATCTCGCGGTCTTGTAATGAGAATGAGGAAGTGTAAACAGACTAGAAATGTGTGTGAGTTGGGGATACATACAGTATATGGTGTTGGAATTGTACTGCTGTTGATGTATTCAGGTCAGAATGAAGTTAGAAAATAGCGTCAGACTCTGTGTGACTGTGTGGCGACGCTCCACTGTGCTTCCGTCCGTCATAACAGAGAGGCGTGCTTGCTCTGGTGCGCATGCGTTAATTACACGAAAAAATTTAACATCTTAATAATAAATAAATTAGTTACCACCGCTACAGCGTTATTTTTGACGGTCCTTGTTTTTATGTGCGTAGCTATCGCATTACAGTCATCCCTCGTTTACAGTATTGTTGTTAATTGGTTCCGTACATGACCATCGTAATCATTGAGGACTGGTTCTCAATTATTTTCTGTCATGCCCCCACTGGGGTACAGAAATCTTTTTGCAACCCCTTCACCCGATTTGAAATTCTATTTAGAAACTGATCATTTATTTCTCTGTACTGTACAGACTGAACTTGAAACTGAAACCAGCGAAATGCAACAAAATGGAGAGCAGTGACGCATATAAGTGTATTCAAGAGTCAAATTTCATGCTGAGTACAACAAATTCATACATGCTGGCAGGTCTGCACTAATGTTGAAAGTCTCACTGCCTCTCACGCCCACGACAGTTCACCTGTCTCCCAAGAGGGGCCCACCCCACTATTTCCAAAGCACTGCTTTAAAGGGAGATGGTGGCGGCTCCATTGGAGACGGGTAGCTTGACGACCAGGCTAAAGGCTACACCGAGTCTCCCATTCCATCTATGAATTATCTTACATTATCATTCATTTGCGGTGAGTACCTATACGTTGTTAGCAGTTTTTTTGCTATTTTTGGCGGCTCTTGGAGCGTTTTACGTGTCAGTGCGAGGTATTGTGCTTTTGTATAGAGTTCATGCAGGCAAAGTGTTAGCTACGTTTACAGAAAATGCTGAAACTTTTTGTGGTATTTCCTCAGTCAAAGAGCAGGATTTGGGTTAGCTACACTTTGTTACTTTGCTAGTTGGAGTCACTATGATATACAATACATATACTGTTAATCATAACGGTTTTCAAAAGCTACATTTTTTTTCTGATTTTATTTTTCAGCAAAATATAACACATTTTTTTTATAGTATAGAGTATTGGCCATGTTTGCATTGAAATACAAAAATACTAATAAATATTAATAGTTAAAGTAATGTATTCATGCTTTTTATACAATTTCCTACCAAAACCAGGGGTGTCTAAACTTTTCCCAGTGAGGGCCACAGTGAAAAATGAAAGAATGCAACTTTGCCACTTTGATGTTTTGTAAAGCCATTCATGTAGATATGCTAAGAAACTATACTGTATACTGTATGTTTCAAGAAAAAACTGCATTTCAGCTTTGTGATATATGGTGAAAAAGCATTATTGTTCATTCAACTTCATATCAATTTCTCGTTTCTCTTTTATACTCTTTTTTTTTACTGCTGTTTCTTTTACTTTTTACATTTTTATAATCTTCTTAAATTCTCATTTTGTTTTTATAACATTTTCCCCAACCTAATTTTCCAAAAATTAGAGCTTTATTTTTTTTGTTTCTCATAATTACTAATTATAAAACAGTAAATTCTAAAATTATAATAATTATAGCAACAAAATATATATAATAATTATTATTTTTATACATAATAACAAATATTATAACTTTTATATTTTAACTTTTTTCTAATAAATTACATTGTTATAATAATAATAATAATGTTAATGTTATAATAATATTAATATTAATATTAATATTAATATTAATATTAATGTTATAATAATAATATTATGACAATACTTTTTCTTGTTTGATTAAAACTTTCTTCTAAATATTTACACTTTATTCTTGTACAAGTATTGCTGATTTTTCAGTTATTGTTGTTGTTTTTTTAGTTTTCTTGTTCAAATATATTTTTAGAATGTGCCACGGGCCAGTAAATAAAAGCCCCGGGCCGCACTTTCTAAGATTTTGCCCGTTTCTTGTCAATCTATTTTCTGAATTGACTCTCTGAGTCTTTTAGTTATTTATGTTTTGTTTTCATATCAACAGTCATTAACTTATTTTAACACTTGATTGGTGCCACTTAATTACTATTAAGCATTGCGTACGTTGAGCAAGGTAGTGTGATGGCCACACTTTGACCCTGGAACAGATAATTTCCATTACTATTAATTGTTGTTATCATTGCATTTAATTTTTTTTGTTGTTTTAAACGCCTTCCTGACATTTAACACCCTTCCCTCAGTGATTGGAAGCATTTCCGCAGTGCTGCAATCCCGCGTTAACTTTTTCCCGTGTCATTAAAAACTACCGTGAGCCGTTGCTGCTGACGAAAGACGTTGCTTTGTTTTGCAGTCGTGCGTTGGCCCACTTTGCCGCTCGTGTGATGCGCATCGAAGAAAAGGCGCACAAGTACTAGCAGTAACTAAAGTGCCTTTCCTTTTCATCATTCCGTGTTATGGCTAAAGAAGACGAGCGGAGAGCAAAACAACAACAAGTAGGTCGCTAGCAGCTCGCCAAGGGCAGGAGGAGCCACATTAAAAAGAATAATAGAAAAGGTTTTTGTTTTGGGGGGGTGGAGTTAAATGAGGGGTGAGGAGAAAAGGGGAGATGGGGGGGTCTGCCTTTAATTTCCATTATATGCGTCTCCGTGTTGGCTACAAAAAAAGCTAAAATGACCCCTATCCAACCCAACCCCTCCCACCCCCCGCCCCCGACACATCCAGTCCACATGTCCATGCATATGAGAGGTCCAACACATATGTGACGTCACACGCACGACACGCAATACAGATGGGATGCAGCGCAGCCTCAGCCCGGGGGACACCCTCGTTACAGCGGGGGAAGAGAGGGCAGGGGGCAAGCATGCAGGTATGAAGGTGGGATAAATCAAAGCCAAAACAACTGAAAAGAGGGAAGGAGGATGGAGGGAAAGGGGCGGGGCAAATAGAATATCTGTGCGTTTCAAGTCCTCCATCAGTCTAAATGAGTGTCATGTACCATGTTGTTGCTTTTTCATCAAAACAGCTACCGCTCAAGTGATTCCCAACCACTGTGCCGTGGCACAACAGTATGCTGCAACGGGTGATATCAACGGGTGTGCCCACTTAATTGGTCATTCATTAATTGGTAAATCATTTATTGACTACAAATAATGTATTTTTGTTCATCTAGACAAGCAAAGTATAGTGACAGGCAGAACAATTCAATGCTCTTCCACTGGATGGCAGAAGGTACATCATTCACCTGTGTGGCCACCTGCTGCCATTCATACATGCCGCTTTTTTGATGTAAAATATGTGCCTTGGCTCAATAAAGGTTGGGAAACACGGGTCTACATCCATGAGGAGGAGGAGAAGAAGAAGAAGATCGAGTCTCACCTAAGATGGCGGTTGGCACAAAGGGGTCTGCTCATCATCACACCCACAAAACCACAGCAGAAGTTGTCAGGTGGAAAGAAAGTTGCAGGAAATTAGACATTAATACACAAAACAAGAAAATATGATTGTAATGAGTGAATATTACGTCTACTAGGGTAATGTTACTGTATGTACGTAATGTTCCATGCATTGAAGTATAGTGAAGTTTAGTGGTCTAAAATAGAACGCTCCGGAGGTCCAATGTGGAGTTATTGTAGGAAAAATACATCTCTAAAGCCATGAGACCGCAGTTTGGCGAGCAAAAACAAACTTTGCAGAGCTTTATCTTTGGCTTTTTGCAACACAAAGGCTATTTCCCTTATTTCCTATGGGAAATGTCACTCTTATATTCAACTTTAGAAGTCTCAGTGTAATGATCATTTACAAAATAGCATAGAGTATTATGAGCCTGAGTGGAGAATACCTGGGTAGAAGGCGCTGGTGGGGATGGAAGTGTTGAGCGTGCTGGCTTTGGGCAGAGTGAAGGACGAGGGCGATGACGTGGCTACAAATAGACAGAGGAAAGACACAAAGCAGGGCTTTAAAAGTTGTTTTCATCATTTAAAGGCATTGTTTGGAATGAAAGCACGATTAAATGTTTGTGTGCACTCCAAAACAAGCCCAAACAACCAAAAACCTACAAAAATGTCTGACAAGTGTTTAGAAATTCCATATTTTGTGAGAAAAATGTTACATTTTACCTTCATTTAATAGCAGATGAAGATAAGGTGAAATGTTACATTCATTAACATATTTCCAGAAACAGTACAAGCAGTTGATGTTTACAAAGAAGAGTTCTGAACCACTGTGTACATACAGCGCTATGTACAAAATGGACTGACTACTAACTCTTAATTTCTTAGGACTTCTGACAGTATTACATTGTTTGTACTCACTCATCATCCAACTATGTTTCTGTCAACCATTAACATTTCATCAATTATAATTATATATTCATTATTATTTATTACAACTTACATAATTTATATACAGTGATTATAAACCTTGACTCCTATTGTACCACGCTGTCTTATCATTACCTAAGCCAAGCGCAAAGCGCAAAGCGCAAAGCGCAAAGCGCAAAGCGCAAAGCGCAAAGCGCAAAGCGCAAAGCGCAAAGCGCAAGCGCAAGCGCAAGCAAAGGTTATGTTTTTGCTGGCGTTTATTTGTTTGCTTGTGTGTTTGTTTGTGTTCAAAGCAACTTTTAAGTTGTTATAAATAAACTTTAAGTTGAGAATGGATTAGGATGAAATTTTCAGAAATTGTTGGAAAAGGGATATGAAAGAACTGTTCAAATTTTGCGAGTGATCCGGATCACCGTCTGGATCCAGGAATTTTTTAACATTCTTTAACATTGCAAGATAGGACCACTTTTGGTATTTGTGCCTATCACTCCACAAAAAATGGCCAGAGCACTTGGAAAAAAATACAGGACAAGTTTCCAACAGGTTCTAAAGATATCAACGATGTGTAGCATTATTATTTTGGTGTGAATCATAATATGGGTACAACTATGGCTCTGGGCGGAGGTCTGCGGTATCCGAGTGCTTTTTCTAGTGTTCCTACAGTACAGGCCAAAAGTGTGGACACACCGCATTTTCTTTATTTTCATGAATATTTACATTGTGGATTTTCACTGAAGGCATCCAAACTATGAATGAACACGTGGAATTATGTATTTAACAAAAAAGTGTGAAATAACTCTAAATATGTCTTATATTTTAGATTCCTCAAAGTAGCCACCCTTTGCTTTTTTATAGCGCTGCAAACCCTTGGTGTTCTCTCAAATGAGCTTTATGAGGTAGACACCTGGAACGGTTTTCACTTCACAGGTATGCCTTATCAGGGTTACTTAGTGTAATTTCCTGCATTATTAATGGCTTTGGGACCATCAGTTGTATTGTGTGTGTCCAAACTTTTGGCCTGTCATGTATGTATTTTAAAATTGGCAAAGAGTACATTTGGAATAGAGGAAGTGAACAAATGTATTGCAATTGATGTAAAACAGAGAGAGGGTAAGATTTAATAAGCTTTGCTTTTTCGTACTCCTTTTTGGACATATGGAACTCTGAATTATATTATTTGATGTATTCCAATGCAACTTGTATGCATGTTCAAAATTAATTAAACCATTACCATTAATATTACGTTTTGATAAACGCCCTAAAATATGTCAGTTCTGTACTAATTATAGAACATTTTTCATGGAAAATCCTACTAAGTTCCTGTGAAAACATGTTCTGGTTACAATCTGATTGTCGGCAAAACAAGCTAGCATTGGTGCATATTGTGATGCAGTATCAATATTTCACCTAGGAGGCGACAGAAAGTTGTATGCCTATGCCTGGTTGAAAAGGCTTTGAAGATGATTTAAAATTATCAATATAAGTTAAAGCTACGTGCAGTGTTGAACGGGCCCACACGCAACTCAGGGTTTACGTAAGTCGGAGGGGATGCACATTCCATTTTCTGTTGCCACTGGGTGGCCCTGAGACAAATTCAGGAAGTGATCTACAGTGGTGTGAAAAAGTGCTTGCCCCCTTCCTCATTTCTTTGTTTTTTTGCATGTTTGTCAGATTTAAATATTTCAGATCATTAAACAAATTTAAATATTAGTCAATGGCAACACAACTGAACACAAAATGCAGTTTTTAAATGAAACTTGAAAATGAAAATGAAAATTCAAGCGTACATTGCCCTATGTGAAAAAGGTTATAAAGCCATTTCTAAAGCTTTGGGACTCCATCGAGCCACAGAGAGAGTCATTATCCACAAATGGCAAAAACATGGAACATTGGTGAACCTGAATGATAGCTTTAAGGTGTCATCTTCATCATATGTACCAATTGTGATGAAGGTCTGACCTTGTGGAAATGAGTTATCAATGTTTACAGTTTAGTCTGATTGACTGAGTTTGTTGCCATGCCCCATCCACAACTTATAGAACAGCCTAAAATCCTTTGCAAATTATCATCGTGCGTCTGTCTAGCATTCGTGACTTTCATTTGGGCTCCTTTGGCCAAAGTGTTTGCTAAAATTACAGCCAAAAACAGAAATGCCTGATTTCCTGTTTGTTTTGGAACATGGGTTCTTGACACTTTTTTTGTGCATTCTGTCATGAATGCGATCACTTTCAAACTTCGTGACGTTCTGAGAAAATGGTGGCACGGGCAATTTTTTCAAAGTTTAAAGGGGGCGCTACTGAGTGAGTTTTAGGGGGTTTGTATTCAGGACCCCTGAAATTTAGAATTTTTGCCAAACTTGACGCGCTAGCACATTTTTGTGGGTTGTCACGCATGTTAGGGCACTCAAAATGAAAATCACAGACTATATAAAATAAAAAATAATTAAGAACAGTGTTAACGGGCCCTCACACCCACACACATTTGTGGTTCACAAGTTGGTGGGCGCGCGGGACTCAACACTAGTCTCCCCAGTTAGAAGGAAACTTGTTTATGTGTTTAAAATTGTCATTTCCTGTCACCATTGTGTGGCGCTGAGATTAATTAAAGGCCCTGTCACACCTTGACGATTTAGGCAGCACATGCCTGACGTGATCATTTTGATGGCATACGTTGAACTGCCGACGTTTTTTTTTTTCAATTTTGGGCGTATACATAGCGTATTCATAACAAGGTCGACGTAAACATGCCGTATTAGTAACTTATATAGAACGTTTCTCTAACTTATAGACAACTTATATCAACTAATGCGTAGCGTGTTGCTGGTGTTCACAATTTATGCCCAACGCCCAACGCCTGTCACACCTTGATGATTTAGCCAGCTTACGCTAACGTATGAAAAAAATGGCCAATACGCTGGCGTACGTCCAATAAGTTATGGGTAAGTTTTGTATATGTTAACAGCACGTGGAAGCATGCCATCATACGTCGTAGTACGTCTAAGTCGTCCAAAAATGTTGTGCCTGCATAAAACTTTTCCACATATGTCAACGTAGGATTCATACGTCCCGCATCAGCGGGCAATTAGTTATGCGATCGTTGACGCCCGTTCACACACGTTATTTGTAAGTTACGTACAAGTCAAAATACGTCAACATACCTTGAGACAGAACTGTCTTCTTGGCGTAGGGAGATGGAGAGGAGGAGAGCCTGTCTGTCGTGTTTGTATTTGCAGGTAAGTTTGCAGCTTGACCAGTAGAGGGCGGGACCTTGGCCGAGCAGCACGTCCAACGCCTCACCGCCTTGACTCGTTCGCTCGCTCATTCATTCATTCCTCGGAGACAGAGCGGAGTCAGTGGCTTCACGGCTTCTCCTCTGCCCAGCTGAGTGGAGGAATGAATGAATGAGCGAGCGAACGAGTCAAGGCGGTGAAGCGTTGGACGTGCTGCCCGGCCGAGGTCTGGCCCTCGAGAGTGATATACCTCACCGTGATTGGTTCGTTCAGCTCCGCACACGACAAGCGTCTTTCATATCAAACTTGCGGGCCACACAAATATTAATCTTTCATATTAAGACGGGGGCCGCGAGTCTGAGACCCCTGGTGTAGGCTGCATACGCTACCACTCATGGATTTGTGACTCGCTAAGGGCATTAATAAAATTGATAATAAAGTTGAATCAATACAAGTTGGTTCCATTCCCAGTGTCACAGTGTCCAAAGTTTTATGCAGGCACAACATTTTTCGACGACTTAGACGTACTACGACGTATGCCGGCATGCTTCCGCGTGCTGTTAACATATACAAAACTTACCCATAACTTATTGGACGTACGCCAGCGTATTGGCCAATTTTTTCATACGTTGGCGTAAGCTGGCTAAATCGTCAAGGTGTGACAGGGCCCTAAAGAAGTGACCTATGCATAGCGTCAAAGTGTTGTCTTTATCTATCAAATAAATGAACAAAATAGACTAGTTTGTGAACGTATGACCCCTAGTTTTTGCCCCAAATGGCTGCTTAAAATAAAAATGTCTGACTTCCTGTTTGCCTTTGCACATCGGTGCTCAGGCCCTAGATATAGCTAGCCCCTGTTGAGGTTTGTTAATGGTCAAAAACTCATTTTCGGAAGTCTGCAAAGATGCCACAGTAACTGTCAAATGAATGTGTGGATTTAAAAGGAGATTAAGCACAGAATAAACGTCAATATGCTTAATGTCTTCTTACTAAAAGCATTGCTGTTAAGTCCATATGGGCCCTCGGCGTCCTGGCGCCATAACAAACAGGTCAGACTCCTGGTGAGCCGTGCAAATGGGGTTATCATCAGCTGAGCGTCCGATCTGTCTCCTTTTAAGCCCAAATGGCACCATCACGTAAGGTCATTTTAGGGGACACCATTGAGAGCAGCAATGTGTCCACGTCTTAAACCAAGAAAGGCCACATGCAGCAGACAGTTAATCAAGGTCAGTGCATCATTGGGGGTGCTCGCCCGGCAGGAGTGGCGGTCCAAGGAGGCCGCTGTGGACTTTTAATCTGATGCTAGGGAGCAGGATTATGCCGGGGTCGAGCCCCGGGCGCAGATTTAGCCCAGCTGCCCGTCAACAGAGGATTAAGTTGACCCTGCAAGGGGCGAAATGAAGAGGTCATCATTGACAACTCATGGTGGCTTTTACATGACCTGGTTTGAATTTCATCATTGGCCAAGCTATGTGCACCTCCCTAACACAAGTTGGCAGTGATGCTCCTATCAGCTTGTTGAGCTGCGGGGTTTTTTCATCAACCAAGTTGCAGGATTCTACTTGCTACCAGCTAACTATCACCAAATACAGTGGAACCTCGGTTTTCGTTCAACGAAAACTGAAATCGAAACAGACAGTGAGTCAGCAGCACGTAGTGTGCTTTATTTGGGCACTCGATTTTACAGAACAAAAAAGTACACGGCAAATGGACTAGTTTGTTACTGGCAATACTGTATTAAAACCAAAACAGTGTACAGAGAAAGTCAACGTTTTGCAAAAAAATCACTGACAAAACCCAAATCATAGAAACACTGGGGCATACAAAAATTGAGGCTTGACTGTACCAGAATTTTGCTGTAAAAATTGTATTTTTGTAAGAAGAAGTGGAATTGAAAAGTAAACATTGCATTTTATTTACCATTATTATTTTTTAACAGACATTTTCTTGAAAAATAATTTTTTTTAGTAAGTAATCTTTAATTCAAATTTAAATACAAAAATGCAGTTTTAGTGATAAATACTTGATACATTTAGAAGATTTGCCAAATATTTATATTTATGTCATCTTTTTAATGATAAATACACGTAATTCCATGTACAAAGTGCATTTGACACCACATTATTAAGTAAATGAGAAGGACCTTGGTAACTGCATGCATGATAACATGGAATTAAAGCTGCGAGCAGCATTGAATGGGCCCTCGCACCCTCCATGTAAGGTGGCATTCACGCAAGTATGTAAAAAAATGTTTTTTTAAATTTAGCATACTTTCGTCATTTCCTGTTGCCACTTTGTGACACTACGACTAATTCTGGAAGTGACCTATGCATAGCTTGAGGGTCTCATTATACACACCAAGTGAAGCAATGTTATTAACTAGGGGTGTTGCAAATAATTGATTTGGCGATATATCGCAATATTACATTGCACGATTTTCATATAGATTTGAAATGTGTTGAAGTCTATGTTTATTACCATATGTATTTTGGGGCTAAGTACTGTATTCAGTGCCTTTTGTCCTGCACTGACACTCCCGGTCACTAATTGGCAGTGTTGGTCACACACCACCCAAGCCCGCCAGAGTAATAATACCATCACAGAGAGTTATCCCAGGCTGGTATCTTTACACTATGTTCTCGCGATGTTTAGAGAACAGCTAAAGTTTCAGTATGGAGAAGGAATTACGAGATGCTTCGAAGCACATTTATAAATCTGCAATTTCAACTCATTTTGGCTTTTACAGTACCACAGACGGAGGCCCAGATTATGACAAAAGCCACGCCATCTGCAAAACGTGTTACGCGAGAATCAAATACTGCGGAAACACCACAAACCTCCGTGCACATGTTGCCAGACATGACAGCGAAGTTGAGGTAAAGGGAAAACAGGCGACTAACTCGTTTCAACTATCTCTTGAATAAGCTAATTTAGCCAAATTGTCTTCAAGCTCACTGTGTGCCACCAAAATAACACACTCAGAGGCTTACTATATGTGCAAAGACATGCGCCCTCTGAGCTCGGTGGAAGGTGACGGATTTCGTTACATGATGAACACCTGAGAACCTCGTTATTCCATACCGTCCCGCCAACACTTCACTGATGTTACTTTTCCTCGATTGTACAAAGAAGTAAAAAACGATGTGCTGGATGATCTTCATTTTGCCGACCGAGTTGCATTTACATGTGACGCCTGGACTTCCAGGATGATTTTACATCCTTTAAGGTAAATCCCTCAAATACATTTAAGCAGGTTTGAAAATGGATTGCACTTTATTTTCTTGAAACAGGAGAATTACTTTAAGATGCTGTAACTAACAAACTGAAGAGTGTTTGAGTTTGCCATGGAGACTCAAGGGTTGTACATGCAAGATGAATTTAGTTTCCAAGCATCAATAAACAATCTTTGGTTTACCTCGGCCGTTGAGCGTGAGTGCGCACTCGCTGCGCGTGTTGAGCGTGAGCGCGCACTCGCTGCGCGTGTGGTTATGTGTGTCCATGAAGGAGAGCGCCTCGTCGCAGTTGGTGCCCTGCTCCGTGTAGCTCTTGTCCATGGAGTTGACCATCACCGTCATTTCCTGTCGTGTGCTGTTCAGCGTCTCTTTGCGCTTCTTGGCCAGTTTCCTTCACAAACAAATGAGGATAATAATTCTTGGTGGTCAACAACTCAAAGTAAAAGACAGAGCTGCTGGTCTCATTTGTCGAGATGTACACCTGTAATGTGTCTGCATTAGGTTTTGTTATTACGCTGCAGATGACTTATGGAGCTGCACAATATAAAAATGCTTCTGGAGAGGGTGAGGAGGCGTGACTCTCTAACCCAAATCCATCAGAACACCTCATGATTTAAGGTTCACATAGTGGACAAAGTGCTGTGAACTCAAACAGTCAATCTGATTTTTTTTCTGACCCACTTGGAGTTTTAAAAACAGGAAATAGGAGGACACACAAAAAAAGACACATTTTCACAAAACATTCGCAGCAAAGCAGGGCATGGCACAAAGAAGAAGCAAGCTTTGGTGAGGATCTGGATAAAAGTGCGAATAAAGGAATTCATCTTAAATCACTGTGGCACTGCCCAATCTGTTCATGAAACAGGACGTCATCACAAAAGTCAACAAATGTGACACATGTACAGCTAGTCATCACCAATGATAATACAATCAACAGGTCGCATTTTAGGCTTAGGTATTTTAAAAGATCGGTTTGCAGCCGAGTGTGAAGTGGCTGGGATGATAATCAGCACCTCCAAGTCCAAGTCCACGGTTCTCCCCCGGAAAAGGGTGGAGTACCATCTCCGGGTCAGGGATGAGATCCTGCCCCAAGTGGAGGAGTTTAAGTACCTCGGGGTCTTGTTCACGAGTGACGGAAGGATGTAACGCGAGATCGACAGGCAGATTGGTGAGGTGTCTGCGGTGATGCAGACTCTGCATCTGTCCGTTGCAGTGAAGAGGGAGTTGAGCCGAAAGGCAATGGTCTCAGTTTACCAGTTGATCTACTTTCCTCCTCTCACCTATGACCTTTGGCTAGTGACCCAAAGGAGAAGGTCGCGGCTACAAGCGACGATTGCAGAAAGCTACTCGTATGTTGTGTGTGAAAGCACTCACAGTTATGCCACCTTAGTTGGCTTAATGGCAAATCTACTGTTACAGCTATTTTGCAGCATCTCTGTGTGAAAAGTCACTGTGAGAATCCCAAATTTAAAAATCACTGGCTGTAAAAGACGACATCTTCCCGTCATTTTCTTCCTTTTTTTTATACTGTACTGTACAAAAGGCACTATCGCAGAAGAGTCAGCCTGGCAATTTGCTGGCTTTAGAAGTACAGTAATATCAAAGCAATAACAAAAGTGGGATGGCGCCTGTGTCTACAGCACAGGTGTCAAACTCAAGGATCAGAAGTCGGCCCGCCATATTTTTTTTATGCGGCCTGCAAAGGCCTGGAAATAATGCACATAAATATTATTATTGTAGTTGTATTCATTGTTATTCTTTTATTTTTTAATTGTTTATATATTTATTTTATCCATCCATCCATTTTCTATGCAACTTGTCCTCACTAGGGTCATGGGGGTATACTGGGGCCTATCCCAGCTGACTTCGGGCGACAGGCGGGCTACACACTGGACTGGTCGCCAGCCAATCCCAGGGCACATGTAAATAAACAAGCACTCATACTCACATTCATACCTATGGACAATTTAGAGTCTCCAATTAATCTAACATGAGTACTCTTGGAATGTGGGAGGAAACAGGAGCACCCGGAGAAAACCCACGCACGCACAGGGAGAACATGCAAACTCCACACAGCGATGTCCAAATGGAGATTCAAACCCAGATCTTCTCAATTTCATGACTGTGTGGCCAACATGCTAACCACTAGGTCACCGTATATACAGTACAGACCCTTTCCAAAAAATTAGAATGTCATGGAAAAGTTGTTTAATTTCCATAATTCCATTCAAAAAGTTAAACTTTCATAGATTCTAGATTCAGGGCCCACAATTTAAACGATTTCAAGTGTTTATTTGTTTATTTTTACGTAATTTGGGCTTCCAGCTCATAAAACCCACGAAAACAGGAATTCAAAAAATTAGAATACTGTGAAGAAATCACCATTTACTTCTCAGTTTTGCAGGAAAAAAAAGAAAGAAATTAGGATCACATCAAATCAATCAAAATAGGGTACTTTCAAAACGATATGTCAATCTTCAATACTTGGTTGGGAATCCCTTTGCCTTAATCCAGGGGTAGGGAACCTATGGCTCGGGAGCCAGATGTGGCTCTTTTGATGACTGCATCTGGCTCTCAGACATTTCTTAACACCATAAAATGTGTTTATTTTAATTTGTTTTCCTGACATTTTAAAGTAAAACATTACAGAAACAGAAACATTACAAAATTCATAATATGCATTGTAATGCATTTTAACCCATCCATTTTTTTTTCTAGCGCAATGCCAGCTGTCCTTCCCATGTTTTCCGTGTCAGACACCAAAACTTGATTATTATTGGGGTTGTCCCTCCTTTAATCAAACCTTCTTTAATCAAATAGTCAGCTAGCTAATTGTGAAGAGACAACCCTTTTGATGAAAAAGGAAAAGAAAGAAAGATACGGAGTAGGTCACAAAACCATGCAGCACCAGAAGTTGCATTAATGGTAAAAAGTTATTTATTTATTATTGGTTAGCTTCAATATAACAACATTATTACAAAGAATACATTCAGAGACTGATATTCTAAAATTGCTAGTATTCCTTAAATACTGTATACACACATTTGGTTGTATTCGGTGTTAAAAAATATGATATGGCTCTCACGGAAATACATTTTAAAATATGTGGCTTTCATGGCTCTCTTAGCCAAAAAGGTTCCCGACCCCTGCCTTAATCACTGCTTCGATGCCACGTGGCATTGAAGCAATCAGCCTGTGGCATTGCCTGGGAGTTATGGAAGCCCAGATTTCCTTGATGCTTGCTGTCAGCTCTTCTTTGTTGTTGGGTCTGGTGCCCCTCATTTTCCTCTTGAGAATACCCCATAGATTCTCAATGGGGTTTAGGTCCGGTGAGTTGGCTGGCCAGTCAAGCACTGTGATGGCATGGGCATCAAACCAGGTGTTGGTGCTTCTGGCGGTATGGGCAGGGGCCAGGTCCTGCTGGAAGATGAAATCTGCATCTCCATACAGATCCTCAGCAGAAGGAATCATGAAGTCCTCTAAAACATTCTGGTAGACTGTTGCGGTGACCTTGGATTGAAGAAATCAGAGTTTACCAACACCTGCACCGGACATTGCACCCCAAATCATGACGGACTGTGGATATGTCACACTGGACCTCAGGCAGCTTGGGTTCTGTTCCTCACCCGTCTTCCTCCAAACCCTTGGACCTTGATTCCTAAATGAAAGGCACACTTTACTTTCATCGGAAAAGAGGACCTTGGACCACTGGCCAACAGTCCAGTCCTTCTTCTCCTTGGCCCAGTGGAGACGCTTCCTACGTTGGCTCAGGTTCAGAAGTGGCTTGACCCGAGGAACCCGACAGTTGTAGCCCATCTCCCGGATGCGTCTGAATGTGGTGGTTTTTGAAGCTGTGACTCCCGCCTCATTCCACTCTTTCTGGATCTCTGCCAGATTCTTGAATCTTCCCTGTTTGATAATCCGCTGAAGCCCACGGTCATCTCTTTTGCTGGTGCATCTTCTCCTGCCACATTTTGCTCTTCCTCTAGACTTTCCATTGATATGCTTGGACACAGCACTCTGAACAACCAGCCTCCTTAGCTATGAACTTTTGTGGCTTACCCGTCCTATGGAGGGTATCAATGATGGTCTTCTGGCCAGTTGTCATGTCTGCAGTCTTCCCCATATTGAACCCAACTGAGACAATTGAACCAAACTGAAGCAATTTAATGACACCTGGGGAAGCCTGTGCAGGTGATTTGAGTTTAGTAGATGATTAGTATGTGACACTCAGTTTAAAACATTCATGCCCTGCAAAATTTAGGCTGATTTCTTCACAGTATTCTAATTTTTTGAATTCCTGTTTTCTTGGGTTTAATGAGCTGGAAGCCCAAATTATGTAAAAATAAACAAATAAATACTTGAAATCATTTAAATTGTGGGCCCTGAATCTATAATCTATGAAAGTTTAACTTTTTGAATGGAATTATGGAAATTAAACAACTTTTCCATGATATTCAAATTTGTTGGAAAGGGTCTGTACTGTCATATTATATACTGAGTATATTTTTAATCTTTAAAATTGTAATTTAGGATTTATTATACAATAATTATGCAATACTCAAATTTCTGCTTGGCACCTTGACTTCTGATTTCAAGTAAGTAAATACATAATATAAGTAAAAAAATCAAATGTGGTTTCACAGTTATTGGCGGCCCTCTCAGGGCAACCATAACTGTCATGTGGCCCATGGTGAAAACGAGTTTGATGCCCCTAGCATTGTGCAGGGAATCCCGAGAGTTGACTTCTCTCGCCCTGTTGTGTTGAAACAATTGTCTGTGTTAGACAAGTGCTGTTGCTAAAAATAATAACATGATGACAAGATGGCTTTTGAATCTACTGTTACTGCTTTTTTTCGGCATCTCTATGTGAAAAGCCACAGTGAGAATTCGGAAGCGAAAGCGGAAAGTTTGCTGAAATAGATATGAGCCAACTGAAAAATGGAAACCAACTTTAGTTTTTTTTATGTGTGTGTGTTGAAGGGGTTTCTTTTTCCTCTCGACCCCTCTGAAGTGTCCTAGCAAAGAAAGAGAGAATTCCTGGCGGACAGGCTCTCTGAAGCCAGCCCTGACCTCAGCGAGGAAGAGGAGAATAGAGGAGCGTCCCAGCGGTGATTAATAAAACATCACTTCATCACTCGGTGGAGTTAACGCTCCATTATTTCCAAAAAAGTGTCATCAGCGCAGAGAAACAGCTGGAGAGTCAGAACGCTGCTGCTCTTGTAGCAGGAGAGGGTGGGGTAGTGGGGGCACTGTATTTGGCGTGGTGGTGATTCCCATGAGAAGGGGGGTACATTTGCAACCCCTCTGCCGCTTTGAATCCTGCAGTCTAACCGCACTATCCCGCTGCTTTGTTTTCACAAATCTCCTCTATTTGTTCAATCTTGCAAAACCGCTGCCACGTTGGTGCCATATGGTGGCGGGCCCCACAGTACCACCACCCCCCCCCACACAGTCATTTGCTCCGAGGGGCTCAGCATGGCACTAATGGCCGACACGTTCTTGGGAGAGCGACATGACATTTTCATCTGCAGGATACTCTGTGTCTTTCTTCTGCAATTATGAGCGCAAGCAATGAGACCTTTTTGTTGGTATCATATGGAAACTGTGACACTGCGGGAGGCAAGGGGGGCTATGTTTTGGGGGTGGTCACGTGTAGTCCACCATGACGAGACAGATTCATCTCTCAAGCGGGGGTCTGTTTAGAAGCACTGTAATCAAGCACCCCTCACATTTCAGCAAGACAGTATATCTTGTCAAGGCACAATACTATTATATAAATAGTATATTATATACTTTTGAGTAGTGTACAGCTTGTATAGTATAGCAAATGAGTCAACACAACAGTCGTTAATGTCTAAATAGCTGGCAACACAAGTGAGTAGCAAGGAAACTGTCACGCATGGTGGTGAGGAAGGCAGGAAGGAAGGAAAGAAGGACGGAAGGTATCGGAGCCAAGATGTGTAACGTCCACCAGCAACAACCTACATAGCTCCAGCCAATTCCATGCTCAAGATGATTAAGGCAGTGGTAGATAACAATCGTGCTCAAACTGAATATTCACTTCAAACTTGTTCACTGTGAGGTGGACTCCCTGGTTTGCCGGGTATTCATAGTAGTAAATATGCTATACAAGCTGTACACTGACTACTCTAAAGTGTAGCCAACATTATGCGAAAGTATAGTCCCCTGAGAAGGTATAATATAATGAGAGAGCTGTGCTAACGTTTGGGAGGTATTGTACATTCAATATGTCAGATATGAACATGTGAAAGAGCTCTGATTTAGATCTTCCATGCGTTTTTTCTCTTTTGGCTTCCATGAGGTCCTTCTGTTCCAGCTTTGACAACTTTGGAGTTGAGTTTAGTTTTGCAGACGGAGGCAAGCCGCATGATGAAGATGAATCTTCATGTAAATGCGGCGCTAATTTGTACGAGAGGGGAAATATAATGATGGATGAGCATATTAAGGACTCTCAAGCGCCGCCAGAGATACAGTAGAAGTTTGAGAAAGTCAAATGTTTGCACCGCTTGATGAATGAGACTATTTGTCGTGTGAGTTGCACCGGAGAAGATACCAACAACTACGACAAAAAAAGGAGCGCAGACCTCCACCAAGGCCCTACTACCTACAATGAGGGTGAATGGCAAACATTGGGGGCCTTAATCGCGAGAAGTGGTCCATTTCATCCTGGTTCTTCTGGATCCAAAGGAACAAAACATAATAATATCCTGTTTAACAATGACAAATTACAACCTGACACGTTTTAATGAGCATATGTTTTGTTCGTGAGCATGGAAGGTCAATGGATAGATGGATACATGATGGTGGGATAGATGATGCATGATAGATGAAGGATGGATAGGTCGATGGACAGATAGATGGCGGGATGGATGGATGAATAGAGAATGGATGGACAGATGATGGATGGATAGAGGATGGATTACAGATGATTGATGGATAGATGGATGCATGGCTGAATAGATGGATGGATGGATGGACGGATAGATGGATCGATGAATGGATAGGTTGATGGATGGATAGCTGATTGTTAGATAGATAGACACGTTGATAGCTGGATAGATGATTGATACATAATGGATAGATTGATAGATGGCTAGAGGATGATAGCTGAACACATAGATAAATGATGGACAGATACATGGCTGGATGGATAGCTAAATAAATGATAGACAAATGGATAGATGTATAGTTTCATCGCTAGATAGATGATGAATAGGTTGATTGATGGATAAATGACGGATAGATCAATAGATAATGGATTGGTAGATGGATGGATGGATTGATGAATAGTTGGATAGATGGATGGCTGAATAAATGAATAGATTGGTGGACAGATGATGGCTAGGCAAATGGCTGGCTTGATAGATAGATGGTAGATTGTAGATTGATGGATAGTGGATGGATAGATGGTCGTAATTTGCAGTTGATAATGTTCCACTCCAGTACTGTAGGTGGAAGTAATGGGCAGTACAAACCGTTGGACCACCATAAGTTTGTGAAAGTTTTAGCAGTGATGAATAGAAGAAGTTATTGTAGCTCCACACCACCATTGAACGACTTGTTCCTTAGCTTTTGCCACTCACACACGAACCAGTATCCTTTCCAGTCGATGAATAATAGATGGATAGGTCGATGAATGGATGGATACATGATGGATAGATAGAGGATGGATGGATAGGTCGATGAATAGATACATGATGGATGGATGGATAGATGATGGCTGGCTAGATAGATAGATGATAGATAATGGATAGATTGATAGATGGCTCGAGGACAATAGATGGGTAGATCGCTAAATTATGGACAGATAAATGATGTATAGATATTGGACAGGTAGATAGATGGATTGATGGCTGGCTGGATGGATGATAAATGATAGATGGATAGGCGATATATGGATAGATGAAGGCTGGTTACATCATGAAATGGATAGATGGATAGGTCGAAGGATGTATGGCTACATGATGGTGGGACAGATGATAGATAGATAGGTCGATGGACGTATGGATATGTAATGGTGGGACAGATGATGGATGGGTCGATGGATGAATGGATACATGACGGTGGGATAGATGATGGATAGATAGGTCAATGAATGGATGAATGGATAGATGCATAGGTCGATGATGGATGGCTAGAGGATGGATGGATAGATGATGGATGGATAGGTTGATGGATGGGTAAATTGATTGATGTATAGAGGATGATAATACATGGACAGGTCGATAAATGATGGACAGATACTTGGACAGGTGGATGACAGGTGATGGTGGATAAGTGAAAGGAGGATAGATGGTCAGATACATGGCAAGAGGTCTGCTGTCAAAGTTTTGAACAATTTTGGTGCTTTTCTGTCTATGATTTGGGAACACAAGATCAGAACAGCTTCCTGACACCCTCAAGTTGAACTTGGACAGGCGAGAGGTACAGATTCTTTGAAATAGACGAGCTACAAGTACTGACAGCTGTTAGCAAGCCAAGCTAAATGGCTAACAGCTGAAGTGCCTGACAACAATGCAAAAAAAAAAAAAAAAAAGTGAAAAAGTGAAATGACACCTAGCCTGGAAATCTGGGTCCACAATGACAATCAACAGGTGGCCCTGTGGCC
Organism: Dunckerocampus dactyliophorus; assembly: GCF_027744805.1. Classification (NCBI taxonomy): domain Eukaryota; kingdom Metazoa; phylum Chordata; class Actinopteri; order Syngnathiformes; family Syngnathidae; genus Dunckerocampus; species Dunckerocampus dactyliophorus. The sequence continues at coordinate 27,070,403 of NC_072820.1, read as the reverse complement.
CTCTGTAGTCAAACATTGTGTTGTCAGTTGTTCTACTAGAAACACACTAAATTCACACTAATGCCATCATTCTCATGCAATCTGCTCATACAACAGTGCCATCCTCAGAGTTGCATGATGAGAATTTAACATTATATGGTGCCTCAAGAATATAAACCTGGGTTTACAATTAGATGTAGACGTACAGAAAGTTTGGATGTTATTTCATGCACTGAAAGACATGAAAGAGCAACAACAGGAAACTATAGCACAAATAAGGCAAGCTCTATGAGGCCTGCAAACACAGAACAACAGCCCTAATGAGGCCATAAACCTTAAGGAGGAAAATAGAGCACTGTGCAAGGATACCAAGGCACTACGGGACAATATCCAGGTACTACAAGATTATAATCCTGCCTTGCACGCTGCTGCCACATTTTCCTCCATAGGTTAAAATCCCTATGGAGGAAAATAGAGCACTACGCAATGATATCAAGGTACTACAGGTACTACAGGATGATATCAAGGTATTACTGGATGAAAATGCTGCCTTGCGAGCCACTCTTGGGGAAGAGAAAAAATCATTGAGCAAATGAAAAATACAATTGATGAGATTTATCAGAATGCAAGAATGAACAATGTGATCCTCTGAATTATACCCAGGACAAATGCCAGGGCAGTCCAGAACAGGGAAGAAACACAAATGGATGTTACTCCAACAAAGCAAAAAATTGTCAATTTTTTATAATCAAAAGAGGTGGATGTAGATACGACACCATTGATACTTGCATCCCACTGTATAGCTGAAGCAATATCACACCCATCATCGTCAAGTTCAGAAACAGGGAATTCAAAACCGCACTGCTGAAACAGGGAAAAAAGCTGAAAGGTACAAACATCTACATGAATAAGCATCTAACGAAAGGCAATGCTGACATTGCCAAGAAAGCACGTGACTTAAGAAAAAAGGGAACGACACAAGGTACTCGGAGCGAAAACTGCAAAATATACATAAAGCTAAATGGAAGGCCAGAAGCGGCAAAAGTGCTTGTTGTCAAAGATATCAAGGATCTGGATAAATATGAAAGATCACATCACCATGACAACAAAAAAAAATGAGGCCATAACCCACAAACCAAGAACGATGCAGTTGGAATATGACATTCAATAACATTTGATATCACTACCATGTTGCAAGGGACTGCTCAACAAGAAGCACTGAATTTAGGATCCCATGTGTCCATGTATCTATATATCCATTCAATGACATTCACAGTACAACAAAAAAGACCACAGGACAGTGGAAGTGGAAACCTTTAGCTATAAAGACCACAAACGATTTGACTGGGAAAAAGGAAAAACATTTTTGTTCTTTACAAACAACTGCTTTTATTATGTGGAAAAAAATCAAAATAAATACTGCATGTTGAATACAGGAAGTGATGAAATGTATTAGAAATTGATGTGAAATGAAGAGGGGGTAGGATTAAACAAGCTCTTCTTCTTCCAACTCTTTTCAGACATGTGGAATTGTGAATTGTAACATGCAGTATTTTAATGTAACCTATATGCATGTTCCAAATAAATTCAACCATAACCATCCATCCATCATCTAACCAGTCATCATCTATCCATCCATCGACCTATCCATCTCTCATCTATCACCCATCATCTATCCATCCATCCAGCCAGCCAGCCATCCATCAAACTACCTATCCATTATCTATCCATCATCTATCTATCTGTCCATCTATCCTCCTATCACCCATCCATCCATTCATCCACCTGCCCAGGTATCTGTCCTTCATCTAGTGACCTGTCCATCTATCATCCGCTATCCATCTATCAACCTATCCATTATGCATCTATTCATCCATCTGTCCATCCTGTATCTGTCCATCCATCCTCTATCCATCCATCATCTATCCATCCATCCATCCATCAACTTATGTATCTATCCATCATCTATTCATCCATCAATCGACCAATGCATCTATCCATCCATCCATCTATCCGCCCATCATCTATCTGTCCAGCCATTCATCCATCTATCTGTCGATCATCTATGCATCCATCCATCAGTCCATCATATATCCATCTATCTATGTATCTATAGCTATTCATTTATGTATATACAGTATGTATTGGTGTAATGTGTGCACGACAATACCAAACTGTGTCCATGGTGGAGGTGTTTGCGGAAGCAGAGACAGACAGCAGAAACACGGCAGGTGATGACATCAATGGAAGCCTCATTAGAGCGAGCAGGCCCGAGCTCTAAACTGCAGGAGTTCTGCCACAACAAAAAAGGAAAGGCAGCCACCGATTGAGCGTCTGCGTTCTTCTAGCGCGCCCGCGGGAAGTGACGCCGCCACGGTTTCTTTAAACGGCCAGCTTCAAAAACCCTGCAGCTCAGCATGGAGGGTCTCATTTTTGCACAAACTTTGAGACACGGGCAGCAAAGGTTCATTAAGTGTGTGTGTGTGTGTGTGTGTGTGTGTGTGTGTGTGCGTGTGCGTGAGAAACATAGGGGAGTCCATCTGATTACCATCAGTAGCTTTTCATTGATTGTTTATACTCTTTCTTTTATATCAATGCTGTCAGAGAGGTATTATTTATCCCAAAAAAATCTGAAAATCACTATAAGGGCATGGTCCGTGGCTCACATCGACACAAATAAAATTTGTTTTTTAGCATTATTATCTTTTTAAAGGCCGGAATTTTTGATGCAACTTTTATTTTGGAGCTCATTCAATTATGCAGGTGTACATAATGAAGCGTCCAGTGACCATGACTGAAAATTACATTTGTGGCGCACCGTATGTGGTGTGGTTAAAATGCTTTGTAAGACACGTCAGAATGCATGTAATACACAGATAAATGCTCATTGACTTATGGACAATTAAGCCACGCCCGTGTCCCTGCAAAGACCTTTTGCTTGATGGCGCCCATGTTTTTCAACCAATCTTGCTCAAATTTGACACACACGTGCTTGTACGTCCCCTAAAGGTGGGTACCAAATGTTGCGGTGATTTGGTGAAACACCCTCAAGTTACCACTGGTGTGTTTTAGAACTCATGTGTGAAATTTCAAGTCAATCCAAGTTTGGGGTTTAATATCAACGCCACCATGTGGTGTATTTATCAGGAAAATAATAGCACAGGCAACACAGTAGGAGTGCTTGTTTGGACAAAATTTCATTCAGTTCAGGAAGATTAACCAAACAAATACACACCATGCTTTTTTTTCATTGAGCCATTAAACCTATTAATCATCATCCATCCATTTCTTTGCCGCTTATCCTTGCGGGGGTATGGTGGAACCTATCCCTGCTGACTTTGGGCGAGAGGCAGGGTACACCAATTGCCCACCCAATTGCAGGGCACATGTAGACAAACAACCATTCACACTCACATTCATACCTATGGACAATTTAGAGTCTCCAATTAACCTAACATGCATGTTTTTGGAATGTGGGAGGAAACCGGAGTACCCAGAGAAAACCCACGCACGGGGAAAACTTTTTTTTTTTAATGTTCTATGGACCATGTATGTGTCTGAAATAAAATTGTTGATGATGATGATGACGATGCAAACGCCACACAGAGATGCCCAAGCGGAGATTTGAACCCAGGTCTTTCCGATTGCCAATCTTCAATAAATTCTACATTATCAAAACTACATTAACTCATTCAATCTCAGCCATTTTTCAAAAGACAACCACTGATCTTTCAAGGCACACAGAATATTGTGTTATATAGCAATATAAACATGGAACCTACCGAAAGAAATACTCCCATCTTTCATTAGAAAAAAAAGTTTGTTTCTACCTTTTTTCGTTCTTTAGCAATCAGCAGTAGAACATAGGTAAATTTCAGGAAAATATCAGTTCCCGAATAGAGAAAAACAGCTTTTTGTCAAAAGATCAATTTCAAGCATAACTTTCACTTTGACACAAACATGTTTTGCTTTTGTGACAGCTAAAAATATATAAATATAAAAACAACTATACCAACATAAGCAACACAAAAAAGGGTTGTTTTACATCAAAATAACAATTTATTTACAAATATAACACCATGAACTATTTTCAATTTTCACATTTGTAACTAAACTATGTGTGTGCATGCGTGTGTGCGTGCGTGTGCATGCATTAAAATTTCCCTACAATGCGTAACCTTCTGCACGCTACACTCCTCCACGTTCTCTCACTTCCTCCTTCAGTGATGTGCGTCATGTGTGATTTTCCCTTCACTTGATCTCTGCCGCGCTCTTGTTAAATGCACTTCTGCCATTTTGTGGCCGTTTTTATGGCTTAAAAGTGCTCTGAAGTGAAACGCATTAGTGGAATGGCGTCATCAAATCTTGCGCAAAATAACGTAAACAACGTCAAAATACGTTGTTGAGATCGGGTGTTCGGGATTATAAAAACGTATAAATACGTCTTTGGTATTGACTGCGTTAATGAGGCAGGCAAAAAATTATGAAAAAATGTAAAACATTAAATTAAAAAATTCATATTAGCATTACTTTAATTCATTGTAGCAAACAGTGGCATATCTAAGCAAGATTACATTTCAGAAATCATCGAAGGTGCTTATTTTTGACTAAACACGTTTTTTTCTTCAAATTTGTTTATTTTATGTAATACTTTTTTTGTCTTATAGTAATATCTAAGATGTCAGCATACATAATAGTCAGCACAAGCATATAATATAAAACTCTGATACAAAAAAGTATTTTCAGTCAAAAAAAAAAAGCTCTTTTGACCTCAGTTGCAGGTATTTCATCTTGATTAAATTGCCACTTTTTGCATTGTAGGTGACATCATGGGTTTAAACGTGCATGAGATCCTGCGACTGAGTCTAATCATCCTCCTCCCCCTCCGATCCCTCTTCCTCGCTCATCATTATGCTGCGGCACTACGTGCTAAATGTGCAAGGCTTGTACCAATTAAAGTGATTCTTGCTACATGTTCAACGTGCTCTCGCTGTGTGGTGTTCACCCCCTGCGCTCCATGTTATACATGCTGCATTTAGCAGACCTCCCGCATCCCGACACTCGGTCGCTGCAATGAGGCCCCCTAACCCCGTTACAGAGAGTTACGAGTGTGGTTTGTGTGTTGCATAAAAGATGAACGGCGACGCCTCTATGCAGGAATTCAAGCTGATGACAAGCGCACATGTTTGCAGACTTTGAGGCACGCACTCATCACACCTTCAGGATCCACCTGCCTCCTAAGAAGAACCATACAACACAACACAACACAACATGCCCACTGACTTACAGTACACTATACAATGTCTGCACAGTTAGGATTAATTTTATTATAACAACTACAGTGCTACAGTGCACTCCGAAAGCAAATAACCGCCAGGGTCTCTAATTAGCCGTGGGTCAAAATGCAGGCGGCTGTAGGAAACAACCTGTTTTTTATTTTTTAATTAACTGAACAAGATGGCAGTAGCTGCATTGGAAGCATCTTGGTCATCAGCATCCAGCAGATTTATCTAGCTCTGCATACACTTTAAAATGTTGCTACTCAGCTGTTCGGTGTGAAAGCTGTGTAAACCTGTTCTTTAATGATCATGTGGTCAAGGAGAGCTACAATTTCCTTTCCACTTTCTCATGCACTCCAAATTATTACGGTGGTACCTATATTTTCGTTTTTAATCCTTTCCAAACGATGCGCCGAAAAACGAAACGTAAGAAAAACAAGGCAGTCTTTCCCATAGAAAATCATGTAAATCCCATTCATCCATTCCAGATACCCAAAATTATGAAGAAAAATACGTTTTGTCGAGAAAAAGGATAGATTTCCATGCAGAAAACACTGTGAAATAATTCTAAATGAGGAATGGATGGAAGTTATTGTTGATGCAGACTTCCCTGCACACTACCCTGGTGAGATTGAATTCAATACCTTCTGCATCAAATTGCTCACAGCTTTCTTTGGCCCCATGGTGGGCTATTTAGCAGTTACTTAAACAAAAAAATGCACGGTTAGTGAGCAATGTGTAGGGTGCTTTGTTTCAGCATTCAATTTCACTGAACTATACAGTACAGGACAAACGGACTAGTTTGTTATTCGCGATATTGTGCCAACACCGAGGCAACATTTATCGCAAAAAAACAAAAAGAAAAAATGAAAACTGAGGTTTGACTGTATTAAAGTGAAAAAAATGAAACTGTTATATGTAATTTAGGAAATAGCAGGCTCTCTCCAATTATGGCATGCTTCCAAATAACTCCTCGCCCTCTTTGCGCTTTAGGTAAATAAACGCCACATCTAGAATTTGAACATTAACGGTAAAATGTGCATAAAAAACGACTTTAACATCACATGAAATGCTGCAATCAGATGAGTGTGAGCCTGATGCGTCGTACAATCTCATTGGGAAGCCGTACAACTTTTACCCACAGGCCATCAGACTGCTCAACGAAGCACTCACACACACCGCACGAAACACACGCACACACTCATAGCACTTTATTATTTATTTACTTATTGATTTATTTATTTGTATTAATGTCTCTTCTGTTGTTGCTGCTAAATTTATTGCTATTTATGTTTCTGATGTTCTTATTCATTTTCTTTCTTTCTTTTTCTCGGAGAGAATGAACAGAACAAGAATTTCATTGCATAGCAGAACTACCTGTTTTACTGTGCATATGACAATAAAACTCTTGATCTTGAATCTTACAGTTTGATGGATGGTTCGGACCCTCACGAGACCACCAACCCCACGCCCACGACAGCATGCACAGCGGCCGGCCGCCTGATTAAAGTATCGGCCGCCCATTTGATGGCACATGTGAGCGCATGGCTAACGAGTGCGGCATCACCACTTCAGTCACTTCAGTCTGGTAGGGCAACCAAAGTGCATATTTTGGCGACGGCAGGCAACAGCCGAGACTTTGATGAACGTGTGAGAGCTTTAATGGACGCCATCAATCATACAGGTGATGGCTTGCATGTACTCAGGAGGGCCTATAGCTGATTTGTGTTAATTAGGCGTTAAAAAATGAATAAGAACATCTGCCAGTGTGTGAAAAGTTTGCATTTCAGCCAACAAACGAGCAGGATTCAGACTTTACAGCAGGGCTTTAAGGAGAGTATTCAACGCAGTAGTATCTCCAGTATTATTATGGGATGTTCTTTGATGTGATCAACACAGATTAGCCTGCATCGCACCACAAAGACACCACAGAAGGACAATAAGCTGCTTTACCGTGCCGTTTAAGAACTCTCTGCACTATTAAAAGTGAGTGTGAGTGAGTGTTTTTGTGCGTGTTGTACACAAGTCATCAAAAAGATACGTGCAAAAACCCAAAGCATGCTTGGGGGAGGGCGGAAAAAGGATGTAGGAAGAAAAAAAATGCATTAAATGGAATGTAAAATGCAATGTAAATGTAAAATGCAATGTAAAAGGACGATGTTGGGAAGAGAACAACTGCATGCATTTGGGAGATAAATGTATAATCCTGTGCCACAATTCCATAAAATAGTTAACAAAATACTAAATATGTCTCAGTTTAGCTCTTAAAAGTGGTGCAGAGTTAGCGTCAGCCCCTTCTTGGTGGATCCAAAGCTCCCCCAGTAAGTTATGTGAGAGTGCAGTAACAGCTGTAGCCTGAAGGGGGCAGCAAGGAGGGAGGGCGTCACATGTCGCTGCATGCGTGCAGGTGAGAAGAAAGAAGAAGCATGGCAACTAACATTACACCCAGTTGGTTACTTACAGGTAGTAAGTGTAGGAGTGATAGGTTCTTCTGCCGAGTGGGGTGGTGGTGGTGGTGGTGATGTGCGCAGTGGAGGGGGCAGGGGGGTTGGGGGCGGATGGAAAGGAAAGAAAAAGTAAAAATATATTAATGTTTTGGGAAAAAAATAAACAAAATCAGACATGGCGGCACACACGTGGAGGTTAGACTTTGTGATTTGGACGGCGTGGGCGGGGGAAGTTATGGCTGACGGGTGGCCGACCAATAAAAACTCTGAAGTCTATCATGTGATGTTAGATATTTGAGCTTGCTTATGCTCTTCCCGACACATAATGTTTGCATATGCAGTTTCTCAATGCATAATCAATATTTACGTATTGTAAACAGTGTAACCCTAATCAGTAATGCATAATACATACATTCATTAAATATCAATAAATGCAATACACTTCACCACAAATACATGTATTAACACACACATGCATTATAAGTCATATTTAGGTTTGTAATGGGTGTTTCATTTAGCTAAAAAGAAAAGGTCATGGGACGGTCAGGTGTGTTTTTTGCTGGAATGCCGGTCATACTGGAAGGTTTGGGAAAGGAATGCATTAAGGTAATATACACTCCTGATCAAAATGTTAAGACCAGTTGAAAAATTGCAAGAATGGACATTTTGCACTGTTCGATCTTATGGTTGGACGCGGTGAGATCGTCATTTGAAACTTCCTCAAAGAAGGGTGAGTTAGAGAGAAGGGGGGTTATGGAACAAAAAAGTCAAGTGGTAGACCCAAAAAAATTTCACCGACCCTGAGCCGGAGGATCCCATTGACTGTCCGTCAAGACACGGGACCATCCTCGGCCCAAATGAAGGTTGTTACTGGTGTCGAGTGCAGTCCAATAACCATCAGACACCATCTGCCAGAGAAGGCTTTTCAGAATAAAAAAAAGTCTTCAAAGGCCTCGTCTTCTTCAAGGCCACAAAATTGGCCGTTTGGAATTTGCAGGAGAGCACCAAACATGGGACATTCAGATGAGAAAAATGTAAGCTTGACGGTCTTGATGGCTTCCAATGTTACTGGCATGACAAGGAGATCCCACCTGAGATGGTTTCCACACGGCACAGAGGAGGGAGCGCCATCATGATCTGTGCTGCTTTTTCCTTCAAAGGAAAAATGGAGCTTCAGGTTGTTCAGATGGCTATGTGGAGATGTTGCAGGGGGCATCCCTCATGACTGACCGCACTCGTCTGTATGGGCTTTTTCAACAGGACAACGCTGCAGTTCAAAAAGGACTTCTCACTGAATAAGTTCACTCCCTTGGACCATCCTGTGTGTTCCCCTGATCTAAATCGAATTGAGAACATTTAGGGATGGATGTCGAAGGAAGTTGACAAAAATGGACATCATCCAGAAAGTGGATGCCTTCCGTAAAGCCATCTTCACCACCTGGAACATTCCCACTAGCCTCCTGGGTGGTATAATGCAAAGTGAGTTTAGTGGGTTAGCCTGATAACCTGATCCCGACCAGGTTATGTCCAGACTTTAAGCTTAAAATCAGCTATGAAAGTGCCGCTGTTTCACTGTGTAACTCATTCGGAGATAGCATCACCATTTATTGAGAACCCGGTGGATGTGGGAGCAAGAATAATTTGGGCAGCACTACGAGTGGATACTTTGAGATGACACTGATTCGCTAGCATTCCTTGATGAAATTCTCTATAAGTGACATAGATTTTCAGCTGAGGGAATACATTGCATTTTCTCACTTTTTGAGCCAAGCATCAGGAGTAAAATGCAATATAAAATATGAATAATTAGGCCAATGTTAGCAGACAAATATGTCACAGTAGTCGTTGCGTGAGTCCTCAGCCCATGAGTCTTCTTATATTGCAATATTTGCTGGAGGAATAAGCACTCTAAGGCATCAATCAACTGTAACAAAACACTTCCTTATTGTTAGAATAAAAAACATTGCTTGTCAAAAAAAAGTCCACAAACGACGTCAACTGTGCCACCTAGCATTCTATAGCCATTAAATATGAAATCAATAGGATTATTTCAAAGACGAAAAAAGACAGTTGTTGCTCCAGTTTATTTATTTTTTAAATGGGTAAGCGTTAATATGTCAAAATGCCGCAATGTTGAGCATTCATAAATGAAAAGATGAGTAGTGTATACACTGTAGTTACTATAATAGACAGTGTTAACTTGCACATTTACACGCCCAGCATTATTCTGCCAGCAGTCCTCCCTCGCTCTATTGGCGACGACAGCGTTGCTTTTGGCAGTGAAAATCTTGTTCAACTCCTCACAATGCTCCATAATAATTACTTGCTCATTTTTTGTAAAGTACACCAGCCAGGATAGCTCCATTCTTGAGTGGAAGTATATGGCATCAAACACCCCCTTTTTTGTGAGCATGCACTTAGCACAAAGCCGAGAACCGGACTTGACAAAGTAGGTTGAAAACTAATGTTGTAGTACCATTTCATTTTGGGGGAATTCAGGTTTTGTTGAGCCACTTTCGGAGTTTTGCTGGAGGAATAAAAGAGGTGGACATGAGCTGAATGTAAACTATCTTGCAATATATGAAGTTTAATTTTTTACTGTTATGCTTATTTAACTGTATACATCACAATCTTTTTGCTACATTGAATACATTGTGATTGATCAAGAACTTTCCTTGTCTGAGTCATTTTCAGATCCACTCAGAGAAGTTTGAATTTGGCAACATGTGACCGTTGAGATGTTTTGACACATTGAGGTTGTCCTGCCAATAAAAACATCTTTTATTAGGTCATGTATCAGCTCAAGTATCTCCAGTACTTGGACACAAGAAGGCTGGTGGGATACCATGTGGTTGGCTACTCGCAAACCAGTATCTATTTCTCCATCTAACAAAGGTGAGAAAATAAAGTTTATAATAACTTGAAGGTTTCAAGTATCTGCACTGGCTGATGGCGTTGTCCTTCTGAACACAAAAGTTCAGTTTTTGTACCAGCAAAGACAAGAACGATTGTTGTTATTTTGTTTGAAAAAACAAATGTCCAGAAACTTTATAAATTGATATTATATCCAGTCAAGCCTTGGTTTTTGTATGATTTGGTTTTTGTCAAACATTTGTGCCAACATTTTGCCTTTTTTTTCGTACAGTACTGCACGTAACAAGCTAGTCCGTTTGCCCTGTACTGTATCGTTCCACAAAGCGAGTGCCCAAACACAAGACTCACAGTTCATCTCTGCTAAATAACCATGAGGCCAAACAAAGTTGCAAGTGACAGCAATTTGATAGAGAAGGTGAGAAACACTATTGAATTCAAGATCCTCCCTCTCCACTCCTCGTCGTCTTCGCCAGCAAGAGTCTTCAATAAAGGCAAAAGCAATGTTAAATGTTCATTTATCCATTTCATTCTGTATTTTCTACATGTTCTGATGGTTATTGTTCATATTTCTGGGTGTCTGGAAAAGATGAATTGGATTTACATTATTTCTTGTTGGAAAAATGGCCTTGGTTTCCGTTTTTGACGGACCTTTTGGAACAAAAACAGAGGTACTACTGTACTTCAAATAAAATGATAACTAAGTAATACATTCACCAATATAAAATTTTTAAAAATCACAACAAATTGTATGCAATTGTACGCAAAATGTCTTAAGAAAAAAGGAATTTGACAGTACTCAGCATACATTTTGCACATTTACAGCAGAAATTGATAACTGATAGAACTGATAAACTGTTTACCCGTTAATCCTACATCCAAGAGTCATGCACTCATTGAGCAAAATGAAGTTAGTGTAGCAACCTGTTTTTGTTGTAACGCTGATGTTCAGAATTCTGGTGTTCGTGAATGCACCTCATCATTAGTGTGATTGGTGAATAATGAAGTGTGCTGGTGTGGAGAGCAATGGAGAAACGTGTGCAAGTTACTATACCTCATTTTTGCTTCATTTCAGTGCCACTAAAGTAATAGTAATGATTAACTGAAGTAACTATTCATTTAGCACCGAACTGAGGCAACATTCGCTCCTACGGTCACTTGACTACTGTCAAGTTTTGGTAATCACCCCTACCCTGCTATATACGACTTTTCCTTTTTGAATTGAACGAATGAGATAAATTAACTTTTCAAAGATTTTCTAATAATGAGATGCACCTGTATATTGTCTATATGTTGAATATGCCGTGGGCTGCAAAAGGCACCCGGGGCCAGTCTTTGGACACCCCTGCATTAACAGTGCAATGTTGTTTAAACTAACAATGGACGTTTGCTGTGTGTTTTTATACTCCTGACAAAAAAAAGTAGTGTGGCTGGGCAGTGGGTATATGAATAATAAAAGTACATGTAAAAAAGTGTGCATATGACCTCTGAGGTCAGAACCTTAACGAGGCGCCGGCATGTCGGCTCACACGGCTCTCATTCCCAGTTGGTCTGAGTCATTTGTGGCAAATTTGACGGGCGTAGTCGCCTCCGTCTAGGCTTTGATTGAGCCGGAATGAAAACAATTACCGTTAGCTGATGTGGTGCAGACGCGCCAAACAACGAAAAGTCTTTATTAGCGGCAAATACATGAATGGTAAACTGCTGTATTTTCTTGTCTTCTGCTCATATTGAATTTGTGTGTGACAATAATGACAATACATGCTGACTTTATTTTCATATGACAAAAGAATGAAAATATCAAAGTAGGGTTGTAGGGTTGATATTGGCAAAAAATGAGATATCAGTTCATATTAGTATGTTTTTTTTTCTGCTGATAATGATATTGGCATGTGTGTGATGATGTGCAACAACCTTACCAGCTCAGTATGTCAGTGCTGTGGAATTATTGACAAGTTGCTCTTTGGATTGTAAATATGTAATGTGCAATGAAAGTGTTGGTTATGTGAGGGGGGAGTAAGGCAATATTCCAGGAGTATCCAACCCGGGGGCCATTTATGACCCACGGCACATTCTATAAATATCATTTGACAAGAAAACTAAAAAAAAACAAGCAACAACAAAAATGGAAAAATGAGCAGTCATTTTACAAGAATAAAGTCAAAATATTAAGAGAAAAAAAGTTGTTATCTAATGAGAAAAAGTAATTTTACAAGAGTAATGTCATAATATTATGTGGAAAAATAATGTCATTTTAGTAGTATAATGGCAAATATTAAAGAAACAAAGACGTTAATGTTTTTATAGTTGTATTATGATGACAAACAAACAAAACAAAATATGGTTCAAATTTTTGGAAAATTAGGTTACAGAAGATGTTACAAGAATAATGTCAAAATACTATGGGAATAAAGTCATAATATCCCGAAAAGACAATTTACAAGAAGTTGAAAGAATAATATAATTTAACAAGAACATTTTAAAAAGAACAACAACAAAAATAGAAAATCTCTTAGAAAAATGTTGTCTAGAGAGAAAAAGTCATAATTTCACAAGAATAAACTTGTAATATTGTGAAAAAAAGTCATTTTAGTAGGGGTGTCCAATATTGGCTTTTTTGCTGATAACCGATATGCCGATATTGTCCAACTCTCAATCTCTGATTCCGATATCAACCGATACCGATACCATAAAATGTCACATAATTCTTGTCATGGAAGGACTGGACTGAACAGAACTGGACTTATTACCTCCATTTTTGTCTATCACTGTATGTGAACAAACTGTGATGTCATCCTGGCCATGTGAACATTAAAATGTCCATCTATAGAGCTTTTTTTTTTTTTAATCCATTTTCATTATCAGGAAAAAACCCCATACCGATATCTACGGATATCACATTTTAATGCCAATATCGGGCTGATAATATTGGTGGGCCGATATTATCGGACATCCCTACATTATAGTAGTATAAAGTTGACATATAAAGTTGACTTTGGATCCTTTAATTTTTCACTGTGTGGCCCTCGCTGGAAAAAGCTTGGAAACCCCTGCCGTACTCTCTCTTATTATTATATTTATATTTCAGGCTTATCTCCATTTGCGGGCTTCAAAAAGTCATCTTAGTTAGATTGACAGTTTGTCCTCAATGGCCTTGATGGTGCATGAGCACATGATGACATTCATGACAATCACAAAATGATCGCGCAGACGGCGCCTGTCTTCTGACATCATGCAATGAGGCGGGGCTTACCTTTTCTTCATGAGGAGCACCACGCCCAAGAAGATGATGACGAAGAGGAGGATGCCGGCGATGACCCCCGCGATCTTCACCGTGTGGTCCGTTTGCTTCTCTGGCTCCACGGCGTCGGGCTTGTGGGTCGCCGCTCCTGCAGAACGCACCTCGTTAGCTTCGATAAAAATCTGCAACCATCTAATTCATGCACTCTTTAAGCATACGAGGGAAAAATAATCAGTTATTCTAAAATACAGGACTGGGAATGAAACTATCAAAATTAACGACACACAAAATTGTCATTCATCTTGTTTGACGACACGACTGGGGCAAAATATTAGGAAAAGTTATGATGCAAATACAAACATGAATATTGGTCCATGAGCACTTTGGAAAGACCAGTGCTCATTTTCACAGTGGTTTTTACTTGAGTTTCAGATACTAACATGTATTTTAGTCATACTTTCGTCATTTAAATTCATTTAATTTTAGTTGACTGTAATTTCACAACATTTTAAGCAACTAAAATATATAGTGTAAGGGACAAGGCATCTTTAAAGTTTCCTTTACTTAACGCTTGAAAAACATTTCAGTAATAAAATTCATAAACAGTAGATCTGCTCTCCATGAATATATCATAAATCAATAATTTCACATTAATCTTAATCCTATATTGTCATACCTGAAATTAAAACACTTTCAAATATGTTTATAATATTATATGAATATTATTTGTATAATATGATCAATTTATTCTTTTATTTATAATATATGTTATTATATTTATTTTGTTTATAATACTAGTTTATAAGGATGCTCTGATTGATCGGCCACCAGTTAGTAAAAATCACGTGATCGGCATATGCTGATAAATGCCTTTCAACACCGATCACTTCCTGGTGGATGGCCGCACTGACCTTGGACCTCAGAAAACACAGCGCACCAACACCAGCAGATGACGTGGCACCCCAAACTATCGCGTCACTTTGGAAATCAAGGTGCCAGAGTCTGGAGGAAGAGAGGAGAGGCACAGAATCCACATTGCTTGAGTTCCAGTGTAAATTTCCACAGTCAGGGATGGTTTGAGGTGCCATGTCATCTGATGGTGTTGGTCCACTCTGTTTTCTGAGGTCCAAGGCCAGTGCAGCCGTCTATCGGGAAGTTTTACAGCACTTCATGCTTCCCGCTGCTGACCAACTTTATGATGATGCAGATTTCATTTTCCAATAGGACTTGGCACCTGCACAAAGTGCCAAGACTACCAGTACCTGGTTTAAGGACCATGGTATCCCTGTACTTAATTGGACAGCAAACTCGCTTGACCTCAACCATAGATTTTCTATGGGGTATTGTCAAGAGGAAAGTGTGATACGCCATACCCAACAATGAAGCAGAGCAACCTGGGCTCTCATAACACCTGAGGAGTGCCACAGACTGATCGACTCCACGCCGTATTGCTGCCGTAAGTAAGGTAAAAGGAGCCAGTTCATACTTTTCATATTCATATTCATACTTTTCAGTTGGCCAACATTTCTAAAATCCATCCATCCATTTTCTATGCCGCTTATCCCAATTAGGGTCGCAGGGGTATGCTGGAGCCTATCCCAGCTGACTTCGGGCGAGAGGCGGGGTACACCCTGGACTGGTCGCCAGCCAATCACAGGGCACATATTTGTATTTGTACTTTATTTATCCCACAGCGGGGAAATTCACTCACTTTTCACTCATTCACTCACATATAGACAAACAACCATTCCCACTCACGTTCATACCTATGGACAATTTAGAGTCGCCAATTAACCTAACATGCATGTTTTTGGAATGTGGGAGGAAACCGGAGTACTCGGCGAAAACCCACACACGCACGGGGAGAACATGCAAACGCCACACAGAGATGCCCAGCGAAGATTCGAGCCTGGGTCTTCCCGATCTCCTGACTGTGTGGCCTGTGTGCTAACCACTCAGCCACTGTGCGGCCCCATTTCTAAAGTCCTTTTTTCTGATTGGTCATGAGTAATATTAACATTTTCTCAGATACTGAATTTGGGATTTTCATTACTATTCAGTTAATCATCAAAATTAAAAGAAATAAACATTTGAAATCCATCAGTCTGTGCATGTAAATGTACATAACATACAAGTTTCACTTTTTGAATACAATTACTGAAATAAATCAACTGTCCTGCAGGAAAAGTGTGCGTTTGTTTTGCTTGCATGAGCATGCGGAGGTGAAATAATCAACACTCTGTTATTGTGTGTGGAATAAACATCGTTTTCCGGCTTAAAGAACTTCCCGCGTGACTTCCTCATTGTCCTCTTCAAGACTCCACCTTTCGCCGCCTGCGTCCTCCAGCGCGAGGAGGAAGCTCAGTGAGATAAGTTTGCAGCATCTTCAGCCTCGCTTAATCCTGTTTGGGGTTAGAGCACTGTGGGATGTGGGAGGCAGCGTGGCAGGAAAAGATAATACCCCAGAAAATATACATTTATTCATAAAAAAGGCCTGAAATCACCAAAAGTGGAGATAGTGGAAGAGCAAAGTGGAGGTTAGACTTTTAAGAGTGCATGGTGTGATACGTGAATCACAAGCGTCCACACCTGAATATGCGCGTCTATATTTAGAATGATAAATGGCTTTGTCTCGCCACCAAAAACACAGATGATCCATCCTGGTGACATATTATTCTTGCTCCGGTGAGCTTTTTTTGAAAAATATTCTATACGTTTAGCAATCAGCTGATGAGCTGATGACACATCACTGTGCTCTTTTTTCTTAACCTAAACACAAATGTATGACAAATCCCCCTCTTTGAGCTCAAAGGAGGCTCGTCTATATTCACATGTCGCCCCACCGGGATTGAGATTCTCTCAGCGACTCGCACAGCAGGAGGAACGCAGTGGAATTTTAAAAAGACGCTCTTCAGCATTGGCAGGATCTGCATAGCCAACACTTCAGCTTTCTTTTATTCTTTACCTCCACCAAGGAGGCTCTGCTCTCATTGTTTGCTAGCCGCCACAAACTACTTTTCGGCTGCTTTACATGAATTTGTGTCACGTCTACGCATGGTAGTGACCCCAGGATGCAGAGACAAGAGAGTAGTGCATGTAAAAAGGTCTTGAATAGCTGCACAACCAAGTGCAAACAGGCAAAACACTACCAAAACGCAACAGTGTATAAAAAAAAGGAAGCACTGTGGCGAGGAACAAACTACATAGAAGTAGTGAGAGATAAAGCAGTGGAATGCATACAATCACAAGCGTCCAACACAACCAAACGACAATGAACCAGCAAACACAAAGACCACACACTCTCCTAAAGAAGCCAACTAATTACAAATGAGGACCAAATGTGACTGGCAGCTTCCTCAGAAAGAGGTCAAGATGACAGACAACAGCACAAAACAGGAAGTGGTTGCAAAACAAGAGTTTATAATGGGAAATAAGGAGAACCGAAACAAAAGAATCCAAACTGTCACGCACAGAGTGACAATTTTAAATTCATTTACTCCAAAAGCTCCAGCGAAAACCGAAACGTACAAAAACCAAAGCAACTGTTCCCAAAGAAAATTATGTAAATCCAATTAATCTGTTCCAGACACCCAAAAATATTAACAAAAATGACATTTCATAGAGAATAATTATAAAGCTGTATTTGATGAAAAGCTAATCATAATGATTATACAGTATATTTTATACAGTAGAACCGCAGTTAGCCCCGGTAATTGTGTTTTTTGGTTGAAATGTAAACAATTTTGCCTTGGTTTGCGTGCATTCTCGGGTTAGCGTACAATATGGTGTACGTCTTGTTTTGTTATTCATACACTGCAGGAGTCCAACTGTGTTCTTGATGGATTTCATCTTTTTTTTCTTTTTTGTTCCTTGTTAGCATCCTCTTCAACTAGCTAAACAAAATGGCAACCAAACCGGATGTCAGCTCGCCTATGATGTCATCAGCGGTCATCAGCGGAAAAATGTTTACACAAAACACGTTGATAGTTTTACATGCATAAAACAATTCTAAATGCATATAAATGATGAATGAAAGGGATAAATTAACATTTGAAGTTACTTTTACCTTCATTGAAAACATGACTGTTCCCAAAGACACAATGTGGCAGCGAGATCAACCACCACCACCTTCCTATTTTCAGTCACGTCAAGAATCACATCTTCAATGAAGGTAAAAGTCACCCTAAATGTTCATTTATCTCTTTCATTCATCATTCATATGTATTTACATGCATTATATGCATTTACAATTGTTTTCTGCATGTAAAACAAAATATAAAATTGTGTTTTGTGTAAACATTTTGGCTTTCTGGAACACATTTATTGGATTCACATTATTTCTTATGGGAAAAATTTATTTGGTTAACATCCGCTTAAATTTTTTGGCAGCACAATGCTATAGCTCTTTATGTAAGAACTGAAGTGATTTTGGTTATTATCAAGAAAACCATGACAGTTGCTAGATATCAGCTTTTAAATGTGTTCATCATTATATTTGTCCAAACAAATGTACCTTTAGTTGAACCAGGCATTAAAATAGATCAATAAACTGAAGAAACAAGGCTGGTCTAATTATTTTTTTCCAGACTGTATATGACTGTATATATTGAAGGACAAAGTTTTGTATTGTTGTTAGTTTTTAGTAACAACATTTCAGCTTTTTATTTTTACATTGGGCCTTTTCACCTTTTCCCATTTTTTGTGGGGTTACATTTTATTTCTACAATGTGCCCCCGGGCTGCACCCCTGCCTTAAATCACAAAACAAGCATAACACCCTTTTTTTTGTGGACAAAATCCAAATCAGGTGGTAAATAAAATACAATCTACTGTTTGAATATGTTTTGTCATATCTAGTTGAAGAAAAAAAAGTAAGGAAAACACATTTCACCCAAAATGCAAGCACTTCTTATTCCTTGCAATCGCAGCATGGTACATTTGAAACATTATTAAGCAGTGGAAATTTGCGGTGCAGCAGGAAAATGCATTAGACTATTGATTAAATAACAAAGTTTAGGTGTGTATACCTGTAGCTACCACTTAGGATTGTTTGACCTGTTGGCAAGGTTTTTTTTATTCTTCACAGTTTACCCTTGTGTAATAACTGCAGCATCCAAATCGCCACCAACAACACAACAACATCCTTAAAAGGGCATCAGGAAGTCTGCATTGCTGAAACATCACATGACAAAACATGCACAAACATGCATAAACATCAACATGACAAACCCCACCCACATGCCCGCCCACGCTCACGCCACCTGTGAGAAGGTAACGGTGGCAGCTGTTCTGACCTGTTAGTTGGTTGTTGCCGGCTGCTGGTGCGATGCGGAGGTACGGCGTGGTGAGCTGAGTCACGAGTATGGCGGCTGAGTCGTGCGGCAAAGTAGAGAAAGACACACAAAGAAGAAACCACACTGGCATGGAGGTAACACTATCAGGCTAAAAGCTAGCACACTGTGAGAGACAATGAAAGATGCCATATGATAGCATTTTACTGCTATTCCATTGTGTTGTCCAAAATCTAGCCTTGATGCTGGAATGTAAACACTTAATGTGTGTGTAGCTTTAATGCTAATGAGCTGTGTTTGTCCACACAGAGTGTGTGTCTCCAAGAAGCACTATTGTGTACTTTTGAAATATACACTGTAACTCTGTAATAAATGGCATATATCACATACAGCATAGCAACATTAAGGACTGCGACAGGAGGACACAAACGCTAGCCACACTCGCATAGCTATGTGATGCTAAAGTGCTAGCATTACATTTAAACATCATGCTACGTCAGCCTATTCACTGAAGAAAAACTAAATGATCAAACTTACAGCTCCCACATCCTAGCTGACTTACGGATTGTTGGCAGAGCTTCCGGTTGCATTTTAAGATGTGTAGCAAAGCCTACATTTGATTTTTTTTGTACAAACCGTCCTCCATCAATTAGTGGGTGTACAGTGTATATGCAAACAAGTGAGGGAGCTCATAAATTCATGTTAATGTTAAAACAGGGGTGTCCAAAGTGTGGCCCCAGGGCCATTGGCCCACGGCTGTTTTTTGATTGGCTCGCAGCACATAACTAAACACAACTAAGAAACATGATTTAACAAGACATAAAAAAAACAACAGTAAAAATGGAAAAAATCTGCAGTAATTTTACAAGAATAAAGTCAGAATATTGAGAGGAAAAAAGTTGTAATCTAACAAGAAAAAGTTGTAATTTTACAAGAATAACGTAGCATAAAGTTGAAATGTTAAAAAATAAAAGCTTTTTACCTCCGCCAAAGGCAGCGCGCAGGTTATGTTTATCTGTTTGTTTGTGTTCAAAATAACTTGTAAAGTTCTGAATGGATTTGGATGAAATTTTCAGGAATTCTCGGAAAAGAGATATGGAAGAACTGATTACATTTTGGGGGTGATCCGGTTCACCGTCTGATACAGGATTTTTTAAAAGATTCTTTCAGAGTACAAGTTACAAAAAGAAAGTTGAAATAGTTGGAAAAAAAAAGCAAGCAGAAATGTGAAAACAGCCATAATTTTACGAGAATAAAGTTAAAATATTTTTTTTTAATTTGCAATTTTATAAGAATAAACTCATAATATTATGAGGAAAAATAATGTCATTTTTGTAGCATTGACCTAAAATATTAAAGAAAAATACATATTTTGATATTAATAAAGTCATAATATTCCAAAAAGACAATTTATGAAAATTATTTATGAAGAAAGTTGAAATATTTGCAAAATATAAATGTTAAAACAAAAACAAACAACAACAACAACAATAAATAAATAACACACACACGCACATAATTAAATAGCAGTAGTAGTACATAGTAAAATGAAGAGAAAAAGTTACAATTTTACAAGAATAAATTCACAATGTTATGAGAAAAACTAATGTCAATTTATTATACAATAAAGCTTTTTTTTAATCTTTTTTTTTTTATAAGTCATAATGAGAACCAAACAAAAAAAATAAAGTTAGCATTTTTGGAAAATTAGGTTGGCAAAAAAGTCAAAATATTTTGAGAATAAAGTCTCATAAAACAAAATTCACAAATACTATTTATGAAGAAAGTTGAAATATATGGAAAATAAAAAAAAAATAAACCACAGCAAAAATGGGAAAAACAAATTACTTCTTAGCCTATCTACATGTGTTGCTTTACAATAACAAAGTGGCAAAGTAAAAGTGCATCCTTTCATTTTTCACTATGTGGCCCTCGGAAAAACATGTGGACACCCCTGTGTTAGAACATTATTTTTAAAAAAAGCACTTTTGCATAATAGGGGATGTATTCAGGGATGTTTGGCAAAGGGATTGTTGGCTCTGTGCCAACCCTCCGATATTTTAATGCCACAGTTTCCTATCGTTTTTGTCTCTTAAAGCAGGAATAAGAATCAATAGTTGAGAGGACATCATTTCAATCAAACTTGTGCTAAAAAGTCATGCAATTGAAGTGTGTGATGTAAAAATCATGTGTGAGTTTATTATGCACACACACAATATGATGTGTTCCTACCTTTGGTGGCGACTCGTACACAGTCAATTTTGGTCTCCTGTACAAAGACAGGAGAAGGGAGAGCACGGAGGGCATTAGCTGAGGACACAACCCAACAACACCGTTGCAACCATTAAAATCGCATCCACCGTCATGTATTGAGCTCAGTGCCTGACAGACTGCACTTTTACAGTAAAGCCGTAGCGCAGACTAGCCACACAATTTGACAGCCTGCAGCAACACGTGAGCCGACTGTATTCTACTTCTACAAAAGGTGGTCCTCCACAATGAAGGACCACCTTTTGTAGAAGTAGAAGAAGGGTGCTCCGGCCTCTAAAACTTCACCGCTCACAGACAAATTTGTTGTCAACACTCCAGTGCTGAAAAGAAAGAAGGACACACAAAAGACACAAGTGTTGTGTCCCTGAGCTGAACCCCCCCCATCCCCACCCTCGGTGAAGCGCTTCAATGGCGCCCCACGAATGCTCACCAGCCTTCTTTCACTCCACTTTATTAGGTACACAAGAGATCCAGCAAAGACAAAATGATCACTTTTCATTGACACCGTCAGAACGCTATTAATTCAATTATTTTAGCAGCTGATTGACAAAAACAGTCAAGTCTACATTTTCACACGCCCCTGTTTTCCTCAAAATTTTGCCTTCATTTTTGTACACTGTGTTGGGTGTTGTGTAAGAAACTCGTCAATTTGCCCTGTAGTGTATCGTTCCGTGGAATTAAGTGGCCAAACAAAGCACCCTACATGTTGCCGATTCACTGTCCGTGCATTTTTTATTGAGTACGACCGCTAAATGACACGCCATGGGGCCAAAGAAAGTTGCGAGTGGCAGCAATTTGATGCAGGTGTGAAATGCTATTGAATTCAATCAACAGGGAATATTTGCATTAACAATACGTTCTATCCAGTCATTTAGAATTATTTCACATTGTTGTCTGCATGTAAATCTAGAGTTATTCTGCATTAAATTCATTTTTTCGTTATATTTGTGGGTGTCTCGAATGGATGAATGGGATTTCCGTGATTTCCTATGGGAAAAATTGCCATGGGTTTTTTCATTATCCATCCATCCGTTTTCTATGCCGCTTGTCCTCACCAGGGTCGCGGGGATATGCCGAGAGGCGGGTTGCACCCTGGACTGGTCGACAGCCAATCCCAGGTTTTGTCTTTATTTTGTTCCAAAGGTCTGACAAAATAAAAGTACATATACTGTATTGCAGTGAGCAGGCTTCGCTACAGATCCTAAAATGACATCGGTTCCGACAACTACAGTGGTACCTTGTTTTTTCTCATTAATTAATTCCAAAAGGTCTGATGAAAACTTTTAAAATGTGTAGGGAAGCCTGCTAAACAACTGCTTAACAATTAGTAGCATAAAATAATATTAACTAATAATAATTATAGTAATGATAATAATAATAAGAATAATTCCAAGATATAATAATAATAATATGATACAAAAAAACAAGCTATTTAATTACCGTAAAACAAATACCACTGACAGTGTTGTTGAGCTTTATCGTCTTTGTAAAAGCAAACATTTTGATCTAACGCACATGTTGGATGGCATTGGATGGTGCAGGTGTACCTAATGAAGCGAAAACAACAAGAATGAAGAGAAATGATGCACATCACATGTTTTGAAAGCACATATTGCTGAACAAACCATCGACACCGAGGCACTGCTTGCTCTTTTGTTGCGTCCTGACTCATGCGGGAAAAGTTTCAAGCCAGTGTGTGTATGTGTGCGCGTGTGTGTGTGTGTTCCTCTCCAGTGCAAAGTTGCTAAATGAATTCAGGCCCTAGCGTCACATGTCATTCCCGTTGCTCCTGAGCAGACGTGCCACCGTTCCTCAAAGAGGCCACTTGTGCCCATTTCTCATTCAGCCCCAGCGACAAGACACACTCTGCAAATTGCTATCGAGCTGCGAGGACACAAAGAGGAGGAGGTGGGCTGGGGGGAGAGGGTGCTGTAACATCCACTTGAAGACAGGGCGTGTGACCTGTACGATCAGCTGTACTACCGTGGTGGTCTGCCTCCCCCACTTAGCCGCCTGCCATCGGGATGATTGCTCTTCTTGTGTGCCATTTTGGAAATAAAATAACAAGACCAGCATGTTGCTGCATGGTCGAGGCCTCATGCTATCCACAGTGGTGTGAAAAAGTCTTTGCCCACTTTCTGATTTCTTTTTTTTCATGTTTGTCACACTTAAATGTTTCAGATCATCACACAAATTTAAATACTGAAAAAATGATTTTCTTTTTTAAATGATGAAGTTTGCAAAAATCAATGTCATGCATGATTCTTTAATTGATGCAGTGTTAATGAATTCAGAGGACTTTTAAAGTAACTTTTTGTTTTAATTTAATTTATTGATTTTTAGCCGAGGTAGCAAATGTGTCATTTTTCTTGTCAAAATTTAAATGTGTTGGTTAATCCTCTTCAAATTTGCAAAGATTTTGGCCCTTTATCAATAAAAGCAACCTGGTTGTTTTTTTAAGTCAGCTGGCAGTCCAAAATATCAACAGAATGTGTGTTTTTTTTTAAATCGCAACGTTAATGAATAAAATGAATAAACCTTCCGCAAGAATCCTACAGATTTTGACTGCCATCATGCAGGGAAATGTCTTGTCACAATTACTCTGGGATCATTTCCCTATATCAAGAATAAGCAAGAATCCTATTACATTTTAATATCATTTAGAAATTGAAAGTCAACCCCGACAGTTTTTTTATAACACAATACCCTAATGAGGAGAAGCGGCATAGAAAATGGATGGATGGATAGCTGATTATTAATGTCCCATAGTCTTTCCTAACATATTGATTTTGAACTATACAGACATACTGTAACTATTGGGATACATGCCTAATCAATAATTTAGTCAATCAGGGGTTGGAGTGATCATCGTATTGCTTCCTGAATATCACGTCTTTATCTTAGCAAGATATTATGGACGATTGTACACGTCCAACTGTGTGGGAATAGTTTGTAGAAAGTTATTTTCTGTTCCCGCTGCACAAACCAAAGTCCATAAAGGCATGCTTCGATTTGAGTTTGGTGTGGAGGAAGCCCATCCAACAATTTTGGAATGGTGAAAATGGTTGCATATGTCCCAGTTCTTGTGCCCCACATGCACAAAAAGGAGACTCACCCCGTTGGCGGTGCTGACAGCCTGATAGTAGACACTGTAGCTCTTCTGGGGCAATAGCGGCGCGTTCCAGTAGCCGTTGTAGGTGTTGTTGTCCCCCACGGTGAATGGCAGCGGCGAGTGGATCCCGCCAGCAGGGAACTGCGCAGTGAAGTAGTACTGCGAGTTGAGCTGCGTGGCGTTCTGGAAGTGGATGGGAACCGGGTAGCAGCGCAGAATCTCGGCTGTGCCCCGCGCCCTCCGAGGACGTTCCTCCTCCACCACCACCTGGTAGGCGCTGGAGGACACGCAGGGAGATGTTTTAGCATGACACATCTCCATCATCATGATGCTCTGCTGAGACATTCATGTAAGCAGATGTTTATTATTGTGGCTGCAGGTTTCCACTTGTTCTGACAGCTGTTTTTAATATTGTGCTTACCCTGTTGAACTACATAAGACGGTCAAAATTGTTATTGGGAACAGCTCTCAGCGTGACATCATGGACATGACACAACAGCTTTGTTAAAAAAATAATTAAAAAAAGGCTTCGCTACATATATGAATATAACTGTTCATCAAGTCAGTGACAGCACTCATTCGCTTTTAAAATTACAGCTTTTCATGTAGGAAACCACATCTTCCTCATGGACATGATACCGACTCTGACCCGCACCGTGCTAGATGTGAAGCACTGAGACAAATTCAGGAAGTGGCCTATATATAGCTTCAAGACCTTGATTATATGTACCAATTATGATGACGATCTGACCTTGTGGAGTTATTAACATTAACAGATTAGTGGCGAATTGTCTGATTGATCATCAAACTTTGTTGCCATGCCCCGCCACATATCTTTAAATCCATCGCAATACACCATCGCCCGTCTGTCTAGTATCCATGATTTTCATTTGGCCTCATTTGGTGAAAGTACCTAGGACTAGTTTGTTACAACCCCTGGTTTTCACCCAAAATGGCAGACTTCCTGTTTGTTTTAGAACAAAAACAAAGAAAAAGTCCTTGAGCGTGTCCTGTCACGATTGACGTCTCCATCAAATTTGATGACGTTCTGTGATACTGATAGCATGGGCTAATTGTTTCCAAATGTAAAGGGTGCACTACTGAGTGAATTTTGGTTCTTCATGTTCAGGAACACTGAAATATCACATTTTTAAAATGTTGGTGAGTTTTCATGAATGTAATAATAAACATCGCATTTTTAAGAAGGCCTTCACTCAGCTGTACTCGAGCCCTAAAAAAAGACAAGGTTTCGCTATGCATTTTAAAATGCAGCTAACTGTCAGTTGCTACAGATGTGGGAGCTGTAAGCGGGATCATTTCGTTTTTCTTCAGTGAATAGGCTAACCCAGCATGATGTCAAAATGTAATGTTAGCACTTTAGCATCAAATACCTATGCTAGTGTTGGTAATGTTTGTGTGCTCCTGCCCCGCTCCTTGTTGTCACCACGTTGTATGTGATATATGGCATCTATGATGTTGGACAGAGTTACAGTGCATATACAGTATGCCAAACGTGGATCAAGTACACAATAGTGGGCAAAAACATTAGCATAAAAGCTACACACGCACACGCACACGCACGCACGCAGACACACAAAATTATGTTTTCCTTGTAGGGTTTACTAAAAGCACTAGGAAATCTAAATTCTAGCATGAAGGCTAATACACTTTCAACACACTATTGTGGGAGCTCTTATTCCAAAATGTTAACAAAATAGTATAAAAAGCGACCTTGAAGAACTGCAGAGATTTAGCACTCTTCCCATTTCCTCCAAGCTCGGGTGTGTGGAGCTGGATCACAAATGCATCCCTCTGTGCCTCCGACAGAGAGGACTTTGTGTCCGTGTTGGCCGCTGAGACTGACCAGTCTTGTGGACTCTCCGGTTAGCATGCGCGCCGCATCGGCAGGCTGCTGAGTCCGCTCACAGCTGCTGCCATCGTTCCAGCAGCAGAGCATTTATGCACAAAACAACTTGTTACTAAGAGTATGAGGGGCATTGCGTCTTTGTGAGAGATAGCGCGGGTGTATCCTGATCCTGGCGTGGAAATATTCCTGAAAGAGAAGCTGCACACGGCAAGTGTAACAAGAGGGACTTTCACACCAGCAATTTAAAGAGCATGCAGAGCCAGAAAAGCTGCCACAAGTGGAGGTAAACACGTGTTAGCTTCCAAGAGGTGGCACTAACAGCTTCAATGTTTCCCCGTGGTGTCTGCTGCATGATGATGAAGCGTCCTTTAGCGTGTACAGCGTGCTCTATTTAACCCAACACTTTATCATCAGCTCCTTCTATCATTACACACAAACCTATGCTCCCTACGGGCCCCTCACAGCTTTCCTGTTTAGCGGCGGGTTGGAAGGTGATGGAATGTGATGAAATATTTAATCCCGCCCGGAGAGTCCGCCGCTGCTAATTGCAGTCCCATGTCGAGAGCAGAGGTCAGAGGGCAAATGGAGACTGGCGCTTGTGAGCCACTTAAGTCGCCCCACCCCCACACACACACACATTCATATAAAGCCTGCCGTGCTTGAATGCAATGCTTTATTTCCTAGGATCGATGCAATCAATTGATTACGTTGTAAACAATGTTAGATCGATATATGCCGTCTGGAATGGTAACTTGCTGAACACAGATTGATGTAGTTGGATCATGAAAATATAAATTGATACATCGTTGAGGTGGATGAATCGTTACACCCCTACTGGCAACCCTCCCTTTTCCACTTAATTTCCCGTAAATTTCCTGTATTTCATGGGTGTCCCAACGTTTTCCAGTGAGGGCCACATGAAAGGATGCAACTTTGACACTTTGATCATTCGTAAAGCAACACATGTACTGTATATATGCTAAAAAGTTACAGTATATATATGTTTTTAAAAAAAAAACTGCATCCTAGCTTTGTGACAAGCCTATTCATACCAACTTCACTCTTTTTTTTTGGCTGTTTTGCTTTTTAATTTTCCAAATATTTCAATTTTCTTTGCAAATGTTCTCATTGTAATATTATGACATTATTCCCATAGTATTTTGGCTTTATTCCCAAATTATAACTTTTACCCAAGCCTAATTTTCCAAAAAGTACAACTTTATTTTGTATGTTTGTCATAATGTTACGAGTTTAGAAAAATAACATATTTTGTCTTTATTATTTCAACACCATGCCACTAAAATGGCATTATCGTTCCTGTCACGCTTCGCAGGACAGGAGTGTGTACTTCCTGTCCTGCGCCATTATTCTGGCAAGCGATGCTTCCGGGGTGGTGGAAGGAACTGCCACTCCACGCCTGGTGGCCGCACAGCTGCGGTCAATTCTAATCACTGACAGTTAAAAGACCAGTGCCGTCGTATGCGCCTCGCTGGTTCATTGTTGCTGTCATTTCCATCGTTGATTTTTCCGTGCTGTCACCTACCTGTTTATAGTTTGTATTATTTTTCCCACAGAGTTTTTCCTCTGTCACTTTTAGTTTGTTGCTGTCCTGTGCAATAAAATTACTTTTATTTTTGCACTTTGCCGCCTTCTCTCTGCACCCTGGGGGTCAACCTGCCGACAGCTTCAACGTATCGTGACAGTTCCTCATTTTATTCTTATAAAATTGTGACTTTTTTTCTTATTAGAATACAACTTTTTTGTTTTGATATTTTGACACCCCTGTTGTAAAGTCAGGCCTTAAAAAAAAAGCACACAAGTAAAATAATACAAAAGCTGATTTTTTGCTACAGCTCTTGAGTGTCCCTAATGTTGTATCCAGACCAGACCAAAATTTCCCTTACCAAAATTTATGCAAGAACCTATTTTGAAATACAAATGTTGAAATCTTTGCAAAAGCAGAATATTTACAGTGGAAGGGTGGGTAAAAGAGAGACAATAAGAAGAAGAAGCCGGCTCCTGCAGGTGTTTGTGTGTGTGATGTGATACCGCGGCTGCTCCATGCATGACTTCATGATACCGCGCGGGGAGCGCCGCTTTTCTTTCCTGCGGCAAAATAGCAAGCACCAACGGCGATGAGGCTCCGAGGAGGCAAAGAAAGTCGAGTCATGCAAACAGGAAAGCTGCTCCGGTGCACTGGCATGCAGACGTTTGAAATGTGCGGGAAAATGTTCCGTGCAGAAGCCTCGGAGAGAATAACAGGAAGTGGAATCACGGATAAACACGGCAAACGAACGTTGTTGATTTCAAGTGCAAACATTCCAAGCTGGGTTTTTTTCAATACCGACTGCTCTCAGGTTAATTCGTCTTTCGGCAGCTGACGCTTTGAAACCTCATGCTGAGCTCACAGTTTGAAACACGAGTCACTTGGATGGACCCAGGGGCATTTGCGGCCCGCGGCTGTTTTTTTATTGGTCCGCAGCACATCCTAAAACTACAACAAAAAAACTGGAAAAAAAAAACAACAGCAAAAATGAAAAAGTCAGCAATAATTTTACAAGAATAAAGTCAAATAATAATAGAAAAAAGTTGCAATCAGCTTAATAAAAAAAAAACATTTTAGTAGCATAAAGAAAATAGACTTTTAAAAAAAAGTTGTTAGATTATTAGAAACAAACAAAACAACAAATAAAGTTGTAATTTTAGGTTGCGTAAAAAGTGATGACAAAAAAGTCCAAATATTATTGGAATAAAATCATAAATATGAGAAGAAAATTTACGATCACAAAGTTGAAATAGTTAGAAAATTTAAAAAAAACAACAGCAGAAATCAATACAAGAAATAGCAGCTGTAATTTTACAAGAATAAAGTCAAAATATTAAGGGAGAAAAGTTTTATTCCAACAAAAAAGGGGTAAGTTTATGAGAATAAACTATTACAAAATAATATAAAAAACATATTGAAAAAACTAAAAAAAAGTAAGATAATGCCATTTTAGTAGCATAGAGGTGTAAAATTAAGGAAAAAATATGTTAATTTCAAATAATTTTTTTAAATTTTAATTTTAAAGCCGTAATATTATGAGAAACAAAGAAAACAAATTAAAGTTGTAATTTTTGAAAAAAGGTTTGGACACTCTTGGCATAGATCTTTTTCAGTTCTTCTTGTTGAGCAGGTCCTTGCAACATGGTAGTGATGTCAAATGTTATTGAATGTCATCTTTCAACTGCATCGTTCTTTGTTTGTGTGTTGCAGCCTCCATTTTCCTTGTTATCATGGTGATATGATCTGTAATATTTACCCAGATCGTTGCTATCTTTGACAGCAAGGCTTCTCACGTCTTCTCGCCCCCCATTCAGCTTGATGTAGATTTTGCAGCTGGCGGTCCAAGTACCTTGTATCTTCCCCTGTTTCCTCAAGTCGCGTGCTGTCTTGGCTATGTCGGTGTTGGGTTTTCTCAGATGCTCATTCATGTAATTAGTTTGTACCTTTCAGTTTCTTTCCCTGCTTCAGCACTGTGATTTTGAATTCCCTGTTGTTGAACTTCACGATGACGATGGATGTGGCATTGTTTCTGCCATACGGTGGCAAAATTGGCAATTTGTTGCTTTCTTGAACCAACACCCATTTCTGGTTCTTCCCTGTTCTGGGCTGCCTTGGCCTTTGTCCTGGGTATAATTTGCCGCAAATGGCCCCCGGACTGTACTTTGGATACTGTGTTTGTGCTAGGTCAACATATTTGCTGAAGATGTAACACACAGCTCCCACGTCTGTAGATGTAGTTTGTTTTAGGATGCGTAGCAAAGCCTGCTTTTATTATTTATTTTTTTGCAAGCACCTTCAAAATCGGAGCCAACAAGTGATGGCAATATTAGATTTTTTTCTCAAATTTGGTGTTGAAACAGCATTGGTGTTTGAAGAGTATAGTAGGGGCTCTTTACAAGCCCGCCGGGGCCACCATGTTGCATTGAGGAATTAGCCTCGCTACTCATATAACGCTTTAGTGCTTTTCAAGGACCCAAAAGCGCTTTACAATGAAGTGAAGCCATTATTCATTCACTCAGTCACATGCTGATGGTGATAAATTACATCTGTAGTCACAGCTGGGGCAGACTGACAGAATGGTGGCCGCCAATCCGCGCCTACGACCACCACCAAACATTCATTTGCATTCATACCCCAGTGTGGGCAACACTGGAAGCGAGGTGGGTGAAGTGTTTTGCCCAGGGACACAACGGGAGTGACTGGGTGGAGGGAGCGAGGATCGAATCGCCAACCTTACGGCTTCTGGACGACCTGCTCACTGCTGCCCATGGAGTAATGTTGCAATTTTCTTTAGAAATGTTTTTAAAAAATATATATATAATATATATATATAATATATAATAATATTTGTGTGATTATTAGTTATTAATGTCAACATTTCAGCTTTTTATCTTTATATCCTGTGGTTTTGCTCTATTTTTCCAATTTTTTTCTTCGAGTTGTTTTTTCTACATTGTGGCGTGGGCCAATAAAAAACAAGCTGCTGGTTTTAAATGGCCCCCGGGCCGCACTTCGGACACGTCTGCTTTTGGGGCATATTTTTTGGGCTATTTTTTTACCTATAAAATCCCCACTTTTGAGGCGTCTTTGTATTGTAAAAAAAGAAAAGCACGGAGTGGTGTGGCACCATCAAAGAAAGTTGTTGCTTATTTTAGAAGTGCGCAAAATGAGTGGCCACGCTGCAGCAGATAATCTGCCGCTGCCGGAGAGGAAGAACGCCGCCGGAGCGCCTCTGCAAACGCATGCTGTAAAAAGTGTATGTGAAATATTTGTGAGCTGTCTGCAGGCAAAGGTTGGAGTCGCGGCAGAGAGGAGGTCTGATTTAGCTGTGGCAAATAATTTCTTGCCGCACACGCGTGGCAACCTTAACGGGTGGAAACCTTACACCCCACCACGAAGGGGCCATCGCAAACATTAGTTTAACGCGACATGACTGATAGACAGTGGGCTAATCCTCTTAAAGGAACACTGTCCCCTCTGGTAAGAGATGTTCCCGCAATGTGTGCGTCGTCCCGAGAGATTACCGCCCAATCCCAGCGATATGGAAGCATTTGTACATGATAGCAATTAGCTAGCGCGGATAAAGATGGCCTCGCTGCCTCTCCAGCATGACTTTAATCCGCACTGACTGCTTGATGGGCAGCGAACGTTTGTCATGGCGCTATCGTGTCATCTTGCAGTGGACTTCCTGTATTACAGCAAAGCAAACGCCCGCAGCTCCATCATTCCTCCCAAAACCAATCAGCGTGCCAGATTATCAAATCAGGCCTCGCTGCTCCCAAATAAAAAAAAAAAACTAAGTTACCAAATCCCTCTCTCTTCCCAAGGGGCTTTAAAACTGATTTCATAAAGTGTTCCATTTCAAAATGAGAGAGCTGCCACACTCCGCTGAGGTGACGATGGAGTATTAAACACCATCTGACGCACGTGTGCAAATTCAAGTCCTTGGAAAACAACACGCCAGCTCTTCAATCACAAACAAATACGCTTCATAGAGTCAACACTTGTTTGTCAACATCAAATACCAAGCCTTTTTATGTTAAACGAGACAATACTGGAGAAAATAAACTTGGACATATTTATAAGTAGTCAGTGTACAGCTGCTAGGGCAGTATACATTCACTATCCACTGAAAATGACTCAACAAACGACCACTTTTGACTGCATAGCTAGTGCTATAACAGTTAGCAACTACTAACTAAATAGCCAGCGCCATAACAGGTAGTAACTACTAACTAAATAGCTAGTGCCATAACAGGTAGTAACTACTAACTAAATAGCTAATGCTATAACAGTTAGCAACTAGCAAGTAAATAGCTAGTGCATTAACAGGTTGCAACTAGTAACTAAATAGCTAGTGCTATGACTGTCAGAAATTATAATAACTAAATAGCTAGTGCCAGAGCAGCTACCGAGTAGCAACTAAATAGCTAGTGCTATAACACAACTAAAGAGCTAGTGCTATAACAGTTAGCAACTAGTAACTCAATAGCTACTTCTAAAACAGAATCTAAAGAGCTAGTGCTACCACACTTAGCAACCCGTAACTAAACAGCTAGCACTGTTACAGTGAGCAAGTAGTAACTAAATAGCTAGTGCTATAACAGTTAGCAACTCATTTTTTTAAACAAAAATAATTACTTTTCCCCCCCAAAATTACTTGAACAAGAAGTACTGGAATTAGGAACCCATGTATCTACATTAAATGACACTCACAGTACAACACGAAAGACAGCAGGACAGGAGGACCTGGAAGTGGAAACCTTTAGCTATCCAGACTATAAATTACTGGACTGGGGTATGGAATAGATCAGGACAGCAACAGGGGGAAGGGAAGAACTTTTTTTTGTTTGTTTTGTTTATTTTTGTAAGAAAAAAAACAATATTTTTGCTTTATAGAAGAATAATGTAAATAGTGAATTAGTGCATGGTGAATGCAGGAAGTGAACAAATGTATCTAAGATCTGCTTCTTCCTGCTCCTTTTCAGATTTGTAGAATTCTATACATGTTCAAAATGAATTAAACCATAACGATAACCATGTTCAGAGTTCAAAGTGTCTGTGAATGCACCTCATGGTAGGGTGGCGAATGAGGAAGTGTTCTTCCGAGGACGATGTGTTTGGAGTTGGAGATGTATGGTGTCCAAACTTTTTCCACCGAGGGCCGCATACGGAAAAATCCAAAGATGCACGGGGCCACTTTGATATTTATATTGTAAGAATTTGGTCATTTTTTTGTAAAAAGTATGTCATTTTTAAAAGTAAATGTGTAATTTATTGCACAAATGTTTACTTTTTTGGTACAAAGAAAAATATTTTTTTTATGTAATTTGTTTGGAAAAAAAAATTTTAATAAAAAAAAACAGTGTAGTTTATTTTGAAAACTATTGCCATTTTTGTTTAAAAAAAACATATATTTAGATTTTTTTTGTAAAAAAAAAAATTCTGTAAAAAAATTACTTTTTGATTACAAATTAAAAATTTGGGAAAAACATTTTTAATGTAGTATTTATTGTAAAAATGGCTATTTTATAAACAATTATTTTGTCTTTTTGTTTTAAATTATTTTTGTAAAAAAAAAATCTTTCTAAATGTTTTATAAAAATACATTTCAGGACAAAGACTTGTGTCATTATTAGTTATTAGTATAAATATTTCAGCTTTTTGTCTTCACATTCTGTGTTTTTGCTCTATTTTTGCAATTTTGTGGGATCTTTTTTTAGAAATTCTTTTTCTATGCTGTGCTGCGGGCCAATAAAAAACAAGCCACGGGCTGCGAAAGTTAGGTTAAGTTAATTGGAGACTCTAAATTGTCCATAGGTATGAATGTGAGTGTGAATGGTTGTTTGTCTATATGTGCCCTGCCATTGGCTGGCCACCAGTCCAGGGTGTATCCCGCCTCTCACCCGAAGTCAGTTGGGATAGGCTCCAGCATACCCCCACGACCCGAGTGAGGATAAACGGTATAGAAAATGGATGGATGGGCTGGGAACGTGTATATAACATGTAAGTGTATATTTTTGTATGTTTTGGAAAGCTGAGCTCAGCGTCAGACCACACAGATGACGTTGCAAAGCCCTGATGGTCACATTGAAAAAGAAGTACAAAATGTAAAGCAGGTCTCAGACAGTAGCTTTCGTCTTGTGCTGGCGGCAAACAAAAGCGAGCAGCCTGCCTCGCTAATTAATGGCGCCTCTGATTCACAACACGCTTTGTCACCATTTGAGCTTTGTAATCGGCCCGCTGACAGGATGCCAGCCACTGCAGGTCGTTCTCCTCACCTGCGAGACCATTAAAAAGCCATCTTTCCTCGTCCAGGCTTAGCAAGAGCGTGGACGCTAAACGTAGACCAAACATCTCCGAAGAACTCAGAGGAGATGGAGATGGCGGTGCGGACGCAACTTTGGAGTCTCCCAGAGCTCAGAGACGAACTGCTTTAACAGAGGAGACGTGCTTTAGACTTTTTATTAGCAATGGGCTTCCTGTGCAGTGCCACTTAAGGTTGCAGACGCACGATGGGAGGCACATCTGATGGACGTCACGTGATGTGGACAGGAACCAGTGATGGGAATCAAAGTCAACATATGTGCATTTCACCCTCATTCCACTATGCAGTATTACTGCACATTGCTGTATATAAAAATATGATGTCAGATACATGTTTTGAAAAATTATGCCTTATTTGTGAGTGTACAGACTGACAGATCATTCCTCCCCCACGCCGTGCGCCTTTTCAACACAACAGGAGGACCGATGAAAACTCACAGGACTTTACTGATGAACTTATTGTGTATTATTATTGTTATGTATTACAATTATTTGTTATGTATTATTGAAATTGAAGTGATCTGTTATGTATTTATTTCATCTATTTTCTTAGTTTTCTTAACTCTCCTACCTTGCTTTGTTTTGTTGTATTTTTAAGTGATTATGTTCATTAGGACACTTTTCCAGCGCTACTGGAAATGTAAATTTATATTAGAGATAAATAAATAAAATCTATCTATCTATCTATCTATCTATCTATCTATCTATCTATCTATCTATCTATCTATATTGTTATTATCATTATTCATTCATTCCTCAGAAAACTTTGTGAGCAATAAAAAAAAAACAAACACCTGAAGCATCGTCATGCTGCTACATTTGTAGAGACTTTAGTGCTAGTTCTAAAAAGTAGCATTAGCATACGCTCACAGACTGATAGCTTGTAAAATGATGACGGAGCAAACCTCCAGCTAACCAAAAGCGATGACTGTGTCATCAAGCACAAAGTCTTTTCCTCACAGAGCGGTGGTACTAATAATGCCCCATAAACGCTCCGACAAATACGGGTTCAAACGAGCTCATCGGCTGCCTGGAAGCTCCTGCTGCTACATGAAAGTTAGCTAGCTCTGACTGTGCGGATCTTTTTCTTCTCTCTTTCAAAGTCTTTGCTGCTTTGCCACAATGAAGCTCACCAGGACAAGGCACGCTGGCCAAGACACCACAAAAATGTAAGCTCTTTGACAACTAATGCGGTGTTTGGTTGCTTTTATTGTGAAGGCCTACCTCACGGGAGCGCCCCGGCTTTGTGCTGGCTTCAGCAACACCGTGACCGTGCTGTCCGTCTGGTTCAGGGACGTCTCCTGGTCGTACGCCGGCATGGACGGAGCTGTAGACGACACAGGAAGTTGGTCACTACTCAATATACAGCAAAATGCAGGCTTTGCTATGCATCTTTTTCTTTTTTTTTGCTATGCATCTTAAAATGCAGCCTGGAGCGCTGCCAACTATGCGTCAGTCAGCTACGGACGAAGGACCTGTAACTTTCTGCATGTAGTTTTTCTTTAGCGAATATGCTAGCATGTTGTTGCTCTTAAAACGTGAGTGTAATGCTAGCAGTTTAGTGCCACATAGCTGTGCTAGTGTTGCTAACTTTTGTGTCCTCCATTTCCACTCCTTCATGTTACTACCTTTTATGTGATATATGGGTTTGGACAGGTTTGGACATGCTAAACCTTTAACTAGGGTACAGTTAGTATTTTTAAAATACAATATCAGCATTCTGGCTAGTTAGTAAATCAATCTAAAATTGTTTCAAATATTTAACATTTTTAGTAAAAACTATAAAACATCAAGCGAACTGTCTTTGATAAGTGCATGTGGTATGTAGCTCTATGGCTATCATCACTATTCTTCTCTTTCAGCGATAACGTCAAATGCGAAGAAAAGGCAAAAACCACAGAAACCACAAGGCAAGCAGATGCAGAGGCAGTATTAGTCTGTCCGACCCCTTTTTGTTTTTTTCTACTTCTAGATCTTATTTTCAGTTAAATCGTAAAGTACTACTAAAAACATTAAATATGAAGCAAACTGTCTTTGATGAGTACATATGTAGCACTATGGCCATCTTCACTATTCTTGTCTTTGGTTTATAATCAGCAAAAACTTTGTCAAAACCAAAGAAAAGGCAAGAAACACACATTTAGTCTTAGTCTGTCTCAACCTGTTTTTGTTTTTTTGGACTTTTCTTGGACTTTTCGGCCATATTTCAATTTGAGGTCACACTCTGACGCTGAAGGGTTCACTGTGCGAGAAAAGTAGCCATATGTCAGACAAGTGCTATAACTCTTTCTATCACGGTCAGATATTCCAGAATTAGTTGATGTCAGCAGGGGTCATGGTAGTCTGCAAAGCGGCGGGTTTCAGTCTTGAGGGGGAGACACAATAAAACTACAAACAGTTCCGTATTCTTTTCACACGTTTCTATGTCAACATGGCTGCCGAGCGCCGCATGACTTATTCATCAGCAGCGCTAACCAGCCTCGCCGCCGACTCCTG
This sequence comes from Dunckerocampus dactyliophorus, assembly GCF_027744805.1. Classification (NCBI taxonomy): domain Eukaryota; kingdom Metazoa; phylum Chordata; class Actinopteri; order Syngnathiformes; family Syngnathidae; genus Dunckerocampus; species Dunckerocampus dactyliophorus. The sequence goes on along the minus strand of NC_072820.1, from coordinate 27,033,677 downwards.
ACTGACCTGATATCTTGGTGGTGAACTGGGTGACAACGGGAGGGCCGTAGCCCTTGGCCGTGCTGGCGCGCAGGGTGAAGGAGTAGGTGGAGCCCGGGTAGAGGCCCGCGAACACGTGGGTCGTCTCGTTGCCGAGCTTGGCCACCTTGCCGCTCTGGTTGGAGAGGTCCAGCTCGGGGTCGAAGGAGCTCACCGCCTTGTAGGAGATCTTTGAGGACGAAGGGGGGCGGACAGCATGAATAGTCAGAGATCCTCTTCCTCTCTTATTTGTGCAGTACATGTAGAAGTTATGCAGCGTCTCATGAGAATTTGAATGCACTGTGATAAAGACATGGATTTATACAATTTACTAAGCCATAATTCATAACTAATACGCCTCCAACCATCACCACTGCAGGCGTTTTCAGCAAGGAACATCCACCATGTTTGTGCAGGATGTTGCAGCAGGACGCGTCCTATCTTGCATGCTTGCGCAATGCATGGCTGTGGGAAGTAGTCACGCTTACATTCACTTCATATTTAAAGTTCTATTTTATTGATATCACAAAATAATACGTTTCAGGTCGGATAAAAAAAGATGGAAATGTTTCTAAGTTTAAACCAACATTAAAAAGCAACACAATGATTATATATAATGCAAATAAATTGGATGACTTTGGGGAAAAATGACCAAATTTTCACTTTCCATTATCCTTGTGCAGTAACTGCTCATGAAAACTAGGGATGGACAGAATTTTATTATTCTACAATACATTAACCAACTTACTGTTTTTTTTGCACAAAGCTGTTTCTTAAAATATTATTTTTAACTGCTGAATGTTTGCAGGGGTATGCTGGAGCCTATCCCAGCTGACTTTTGGACAAGAGGCTGGGTACACGCTGGACAGGTCACCAGCCAATCGCAGGGCACAAACAACTTTCACACTCACATTCATAGCTCTGGACAATAACAGCTTCGGTTAGGTTAGGCGTAAGATTATGAATAAAAATAATGTCATTGAAGTAGCATAAAGTTGAAATATTCAAGAAAAAAGATGTTATTTTTTAAAGTTGTAATATTATGACAAACAGAACGAACAAAACAACAAATAAAGTTGTAATTTCTGGAAACTTAGGTTGCGGAAAAAGTTCTGTTAATATTATGGGGATAAAGTCATTATTATGAGAAGAAAATTTGCAAAAAGAAAGCTGGAATATAAAAGAAAACACAATAAAAATATTAAGAGAAACATGTTCCTTTTACGAGAATACACTAAAAATATGATGAGGAAAAATCATGTCATTTTAAGTCTTAGATCTGAAATATTAAATAATTTTTTAAGTATATTTTTTAAAAGTGGTTATGTTATCAGAAACAAACAAAACAAATTTAAATTTGGAAAATTTGTTTGGCGAAAAAGTTATATATATGGGAATAAAATCACAATATTAGGTGAATAAAGTCATAATATTACGAGAAGAAGATCCATGAAGGTTATTTGAGAAGAAAGTTGAAATATTTGGGAAAATGTATAAAAAAACAGCAAAAATGAGAAAAAAGCAGAGTGAAGTTGATTTTAAAAACAGGCTTTTTCACCGATATCACAAAGCTGAGATGCAGTTTTTTCTTGAAATAGAAATAACTTCTTAGCATATCTACGTGTGTTGCTTTACAAAATATCAAAGTGGCCAAGTGGCATCCTTTCATTTTTCACAATGTGTAGACATAAGAGTAAGTAAGACATAAATAAGACAAAACATTGACTCCCATGTTAACATTGGGAGAGTTCTTTGTTGTTCCTTTTTTTACTTATGTACAAGAACGTGGCATATGCTGGTGCCAGCTTTTTAAACCAACTTTAGCGCCACTTTACGCCACATCGTGTTCCAACTTAACGTCAAGAAGGCTTTAATGTCGGCTTTCTGCTATAATTTCATGTCAGGTGGCAAGAATGCTCCCATTGTGGTGTACGTGTGTAGGAAGTGCACGTTTGTTGATTGTGTTGACTCTGCAGGGAGACATTAAGGAAGTGTTTTTACTAATATCCATTTAGAAGGAGTCAAGAAAACGCCCACGCTCTTAAAAATGGAAAAAGCTCAATTATAATTCCAATTAAGGAGCACAAAAGGGAGTTGGGAGCGTGGCGTCATTTGTGTCCATCAAGTTTGGAAATGCTTGAAAGCCTTCTCTCATTTAGTCTTTTGTCTGCGCCGCCGCCAACTCCTATATCAGAAGGTTTCAGGGCGAGCCGTTTGAAATTACACGTCAAGGCGGACGTGTAGCCACCTAATGAAAGTGCCAGGCAAAATAATGGGAAAACATTCCACTCCACAGGAGACACGAGGCCAGTGCTTGAATATTGCTTTACATTTTTCTACGAGGGGGGCGGGGTTATGAAGCGTTGCACATGTAAATGTGCACACATAAAATCTAAATATGTCCAGGAGAAATGAAGCAATGGGCTGCAACCTCTCCACTTCCACTCGTACTAAATGAATGTCGGCGGTTTCAAGGGTTTCCAACGTCCACCAGGCGGCCTCATTAAGCTTCCTTTGACAAGACGAATGAAACGCTCGCTGGTGATGGAGCTCGGTGTTAACATACAACCCTTTGGCATTTTCACGCTAGCTGCGCTTTTCCCACTCATCTATGAATCTAAATTTCAGAAGCACGCTCTTTGATATTTTCAGGCGTTGTTTGTTCGCACCGTGGTAAGAATCCTGCCGATTTTGATTGAGTGAGATCCCACACCATTTCGGATGAAGTCTCTAATGACGACGAGAGGTCAAACAGCCTGTTTCCAGTCACAGTTTGAGAAAGGATAATTGCTGATGGTCAATACTGACATCTGATATACCGATACTGTCTAGCACTGCAAACTATAGCCACAGTAATAAACATATGCATGCATTAATAATAAGCATCACCTCAGTTTTTGTATGATATGCTTATGTTGAAAATTTTTGCCTACATTTTCCCTGGGTTTTGGTACAATATTGCACGTAACAAACTAGTCTGTTTACCCTGTACTGTATGTATCATTCCACGCCCAAACAAATCACCCTACGCATTGCTGACTCACTGTCCATGCATCAACAATAAGTTCCATTCATTCCTCATTTAGAATTATTTCACATTGTTTTCTGCTTGTAAAACGATAAAACGTATTTTGGTACTGATTCATTGCATTTACATTATTTACCTTTGGAAAAATTGCTTCGGTTTTCGTACGTTTCTGTTTTCATCTGACCCTTTGGAACAAATTCATAACAAAAACCGAGGTTGCACTGTTTTACATTGTGCAGGTGTACCTAATGAAGCGTCTAATATGAGAACATGATTGCGGTGATTCACGCTGTAACAACACAGTTGCTGCCGACGGGTAGGGATGTATTTCAGATTCAAATAAAGTCAAGTACACGTCAATAAAGTCAGCGTGTTTGCTGAGGTAAAGATTCACTTTTTCCTCATCTGTCATGAACATTAATATTAAAACTCCTTCAGGTTTGGACATGTGTAAAATAAAAAGGTTTAATGTGCATTACAATGACAATTATTGCTTGTTTCCACTTGTAGTTGAAACACCAACAGTGAATGCTTTGACGTGCAGCATGAAATAGCGCAGACGTGTCGCTCTATAAGTCAGCCAGTGCATCGACAAAGCTGATGGGTTTTTTTTGTTTTTTTTTTACATGATGGACATCGTTTCCTTTACGCCTCCACTGCATTTGCTTGACTAAACAAACCCCACAGCGACCACCCCCCTCCACACACACACACACACACACGACGCGACACGTTCAATCTTGCCAGTGAGAGAGAGCGAGGCCCCCTGGCCAACGGAGTGAAAATAACATCGCGGTAAGCAAACAGCGACAAGAGAGCGAATCAATCTGTGGGAAAGGCTGCCGGATTACTTCCCAAATGTACGCTGCTTAACATCAATGTGTGTGTGCGTGTTTGCCTTGGGGACGCGGCAGTGCAGCCGGTGAGCAGGGTTGGCGTGCAGCCTTAAGTCAACATTTGCTTGAGTAGCGATGCTCCCGTCAGTGTCTTCCCTTGATTGTCTTCCTGCTGAGGTCAAAGGGCAAAACACGCCGGGCGACTCTGTCAACGTGCCAACGTGACCGACACAAAAAGTCACAAGAAACTTTACACAAGGAAAGATGAACTTTTGGAGCGTTGCGTATATGCAGAGTATACCAGCACTGGGGGGGGGGAAAGCAGGCTTCAGGGGTGGAGATGAAAACATGACAAGATTTCTCATTTGGAGGGCAGCAAGAAGCCAATCAGACTGAACTATGTCACCGCTACTATGAATGATAATACAGTAATATGGAAGAGGCAGCGTGCAAGGCATTATAGGAAGCACACATTCAGTGCTTTGAGGCACACCTGGCAATCTAACCTACCTTGGTGTTCACGACGACAGCGAGTGACGTGTGGCTGTTTTTTTTCCATCCGAGTTAAACAGCTGCTTGCTACTTGTTGATGTCCAAGCCGAAGCTGTAGTAATTCCACATTGGATCAACTTTACTTGATCAAAAAGTAAAGATCAACCCACGTAGGTGTTCGGACTTGTCGGCAGCCTTAATCACTGAGTGGTTCTATTGACGCTCATTGCATTTGGCTAAGAGCCAGCTTTCAAGCACCAGTTCCGTTTCATAACACACCTCATGCATAGAAGTGATCTGCGTTGAAAATTTAGCGACATGGTCTCTATATTTAGCAAGTAAGGGAAGCAGGAGCGCGGGGCTGAGCCCCACCTCTGTAACACTGTGCAATGCACATCTGAAAGCTGTAAAAAAACAACAACAAAAAAACATCCATAATGCAACCCAGCCCCTGACCAACAGAGACAACAAGGCAGAGCTTGGACACACTTTCCTTCCTGGCAAAACACGCATCGGTGTCTAAAGTGTGGTGCAGGGGCCATCTGTGGAACATCCTCTCATTGCAAAAATAATATATAATAATAATAATAATAATATATTAAGGATTCCCGGTGGCCATGTTTGTTTTTTTTGGCATTTTTATTAGTATATAATATACACAGACCGTCATTAAAGACTGAGGGTTTTAGTTTTTATTTTTTCCCATGACTATAAACAACGGTTGGCTTATTTTTACACTTGAACTTTACAAAGGTAACTGATTTTTTTTTGTATTTCTTATTTAATTAATAATGTTATAATAAATTATAATAAATAGCTTAAAATAAAATACGAAAAAAATTATAAAATTTTTATCAAATTTTTTATAAAATATTTTTATAAAAATGTTTATTTTCAAAATATATGATTTTATTGAATAAATGAATTATTACATTATATAATTAAGATTATATAATGTAACTTTTTATAATTATTTATTTGATTTATTATTTAGTAATTTATTTGAATTATTATATTAATTAAAATTTAATTTTAATTAAATTAACATTTAAAAACTATTATTTTATATTTACTACATTTGTTATTATATAATATAATATATTATATTATTTAATTAGTTATAATTATTCATTGTAATAATTATAATGATAATTATTTATTAAGTTTTTTTAATAAAATTATATTAAATAACTTATGTAACTGTCATACAAGTGTTAAAATAAGCCAATCATTGTTCATAGTAACTTTAATTTAACTTAGAATTACTTCATTTTATTGTATTTCATTCATATTTATTTATTTATTAAATGTTTATTTAACATTTATAGTTTATATTTTTGAAGCATTTGAAGTAGGGTCGGGCGCTAATTTTTATATTCTTGTATACCGGAATAAACTCTTCCAATCATAAGAAAATGGCTTACACCACTATAAATGATCATTTAAAATGGAAAAAAGCAGAGTTGATGATGTTTTTCCTGCGACTGTACGCCGCGGCATTGGTACCTCACGTGTACCATAGAATGGTCCAGCGGTGGCAGAGACAGCAGAGCAAACAACAAAACAACAAAAGAGAGAAAATGAGCATGGCTGAAGGCGAAGGAGAAGGGGAGGTACCACGGTAATATGAAAGTGGTTTGGTTTCGATAGAGCAGATATCTGTAGTGACATGTGGAGAAGCCGAGCGACTCAAACATATATTTGCCTCACAGTCCACTACATAACCAGCAACTGGACTTTGAAGTTGGCCTGTCTACAACACCTTTTTTTTTCCGGAGGAAGACACAGGTGAAAACATCGCAAGTGAGTTTCTCCGGGAATGGGACTGACAGTGGATCTAATATTGTGAAAGCAGCTGCCCTCAACAACTGGAATAGACTGGATTGCTTTGGACACTCTCTACACTGTGCCATAGGTAAGCTTACTTTTAATTTAATTAGGGTTAATTATATGGGTTAAGGTTTGTACCGTTTTAATTATATCGTCATATCGTGATACGTCCCAAAAATATCGTGATACATGCTAAGGTCTATATGGCCCAACCCTAATTTGAACCTGCACAGTCAATAAAGGTTTTATGATGGTGACTGTTTAAACCTGGAACAGATCATTTCTGTTTATATTTATGATGAGGAAAGACAGAATCAGGTTATGTTCAACTTTAGAGGTTTACAACGTTTTGTAGTATTTGAAAATAAAGAAAAAACAAATGTGAAAACTTTTACTGTACTTTTAATACTGTTTAATTGACATACTTTTGTTGAGAACTGAAAGATGAGGTACAAGGTAGTAATTGTGTCATACCTCATATTGAGTGATGACACCGTACGTCTGAGCAGGTTCCCTCCACTTCAGGACGATCTTCTCCTCGTAGGCGCTGCCTTGGATGGAGTCCAGGGGGACAGAGCCGGGCACTGTGGGACGAGACACGGCCATCATTAGCGACACCGCAACTCCATCCGTGATTTATCCTGCTACGACAGTCACCCAAAGAGCTTCTCAAGGACATCCGTGACACAAATGGCCACTGGCCAAACAAATTTGAATGTGAATTTATGTCAAATCGCAAGTGTTTGACAATAACCATGCCAAGACGGAGCGGCGTGGAAATATAGGAGGGGCTGTGTGTGCACATTAACGTGTGCATCATATGATCCTCTAACCGCTTGTAATCCACAACATAAGAAGGATGCGCAGCCGGGATTGATCTTCAAGGAGCTGCAGAGACGCAAGGCCTTCCCGTGGGATCCACCGACAGGAGCATGGCGAGGAAGAGGCGGCGCTTTCAAGTCGTGCAGCCACAGGTAGCACCACAGGACGCTGGTGGAACAGCTGTCTGTACGCCTTTCAACAGCTTCAACAAATCCTACCCTCAGCTAGCATGCATGACTCCCAACGCATTAAACGCCATTCATGACTCACATTGTTACTCTTTGCAAGGCCATGTCCACATGAGAACAGATATTTTTAAATGGCAGATTTTTGTAGGCATTTTGGTCCACACGCAAAACGTAGCACTTTGCCCTGGAGCTTTTCAGAGAACTAGTGGAGAAGTTCGTGAACTGAGCTTTTTGTTTTGCGTCATAAGAAATGTGTGATGTTTTTTCAAATAAAATAACATTTAAATTAAAAAAAAATAAATGTTTCAGGTCCTCATGTTTTTAAATTTGATTTAAATAATACAAATAATAATAACAATAATAAATGTCAAAAAATGTAAATAATGAAAAATGTAATTAAAAAACATTACTTAACAACGGAACATGAAGTCACTGACTGGTGTTGGTACTGACATGCGCACATGCGCCTAATAACAAGCACAGGCGATTAAAAAAATATTCATGATGTTCCATGAGTGTGTGCTGATTTTCAAAATAATGTACACGTCATTGTACACTTATCTCACTACATGCACTACATTCGTTACATGCAAGCTGAAATAATTCTAAAGGACGAATGGATGAAAGTTTGTTGTTGATGCCGAGATTGAATTCAATAGTGTTTCTCAGTTTCTTTGGCCCCATGGCTGGTTATTTAGCAGTCACACTCAATAAAAAAAAATGCAGTGTTAGTGAGTCAGAAATGTGTAGGGTGATTTGTTTGGACACTCCATTTCATACTGTAGAACAAAAGAGGACAAACCAATTTGTTTGTTATGCGCAATGTTTGGACGTATGATAAATGAGGGAGTGTGCAAAAAGGGGACACAATTTTGTTGACATTTTTTTTGCAAAAAGGGAGTTTTGACTGTGTATTGATTAACACATGTGTTCCAATGGACAAAAAATTAGTGGTGGTGGTGGTGGTGTGTGTGGGTGTGTGGGTGTGTGCGTGTGTTTTGGGGGGCTAATATTGATTAATATCAAATCCTATTTTGCCGAAATTCACTTATCGCAGTTGGGTCAGAAACCAATAAACCGCCATAAACGGGGGATTACTGTATTGCTAACATACACGTTTGTTTGGGTTACTGCGTGGCATTTTTATACAACTTTCCACAAGCGTGTGACGTAAGCAAGCCTCACCGTCCTCGTCGGTCTGCACTTCCAGCTCGGCGCTCTCCTTTACCCCCTCCGGGTTGCGCAGCACCAGCTTGACGCTGAGGTTGGTGAAGGGAGTCAGGTTGTGGATGGTGTGTTGGGGGTCGCGGCTCTGGGTGTCGTAGCACATCTCCTCGCGGGTCTGGTCCTTGCCGCCTGCCCTGGAGCGGTACTGCACAGTCAGGTTGTAGCTGTGGCAGCGGGTCACATTGTAGCCCAGCGGCTCCCAGCGAACCGTCACTTGCTTGGATTGGATGTCCATCACCTCCAGGCGCCGCGGGCCGTGCATCGGTTCTGTGGAGACAGAGGGAGAGGCGTGAGGCAACATAACGACAATCAATTAGGCCTGGTGAAACGCCACATTAGTCTCAATAAATGTAGGCAAATGGCGGGAATGTATGCCGAGGCACACCGGCTGTTCTTTTTTTCTGCTGCATTCTTTTTTTTTTTTTTTGACACCCGGTCAAATTGCTTGTGTTTGAAGCTGCTTCCTGTGTCCAGGGCACACATCCCATCACTGCAGCTTGCTCACAGCAGACACCACCAACACACAGAAGGAGGTGCATCATCCCTCTGCAGGATGCCATCTTCCTGCTTCTCCCACCTCCCCACACCCCCAATGCGAGCTTGGTATTTACGCCAGCTGATACACAGTCCGAGCGGGACACAACTCCCCGTCTCTGCCGTCCTATCACCGCTAACCACGTACCTTTCTCCATCTTTTCCCCCTGGCCGCTTCCTAATCCCCTTTCCTGCCGCTCCTACCATCCTCTCCAACAAGGCGGCTCAAGGTAATGGGATCAATTTCCATTCCAGGTTACATTTTCAGCCCATTTCTCTGGAACCTAACACTCTACCACCTATTAGGGAAGAGCTGGGGCTCTATTTCATCCATTCCTCTGCAGACACAACCTGGGTTTAGCATTCTGAGGCTGCGTATGGACCCTTTCTAGGATTCCACACTGGAACATGTTGGGATGGTGGGGGGGCAACAGCAATGCTTGTGGAAAAAATTGGCGTAATGTTCACTAAATTAGGTCAGAACGTGACAAGACAAGTAGTTGGAGAAGCACTAATGCCAGACAAAAAAAAGCCAGGCCTCCCGACGCTGGAGAAAAGCAGCGGTGGATGCGTTGCCTCCGTCAAGAGAAGATGAAACGGAATGGCCCGGAGGAGGTGGGAAGCGAGGAAATAGGGCGTCTGAACACATGGTGCACAGAACAAACGTCTGGAAAGGGGAAAACATCTGTCTGGAGGGACAAATGTGTTTAAGAATGATTTGCTTCACTCTGTCATCTTTTTAAAATGTTTGAAAAGGTGCCCTGCTATGCAAAAGTGACTTTTTAATAATGTGCTAACGGAAATATCTGCTGTCCCTACAGACTGTTTATGGGAAAATTGTGTCATCACCATCACTTCTTTGCTCCTCTTTTGATGATGTTATGAAGGCAAACACCTCCTTCCTCGTGGACATTAGGGGTGTAACGATCCACATTTTTTGGCTACCGATCCGATCCGATTTTTTTACAGTCTTGCCGATTGTTTTTTTTGTTTGTTTTTTCAATAATAATAAGCTTTTGTTCCAAACATGAATTTATGAGATTGAATATGGTTATGGAAATAGCTCTTCAAAGCATTAAAAAATAATGCAACCAAAGTATTTACTTTCACTTTTTATATGAAAGTGAAAAATAAAAAATGTATTAAAAAATACTTAAAAAAAAAAAAAGGAATTACTACAGTAAATCATCATAATCATAATACAAAATCTTTGGCCCAAATTTACTGTTGCTCCCATGGACGTGTGGAGTGGAAAAGGTACAAAAGATAAATGCAAAAATTGCCTTGGTGAACAATGACAACAAGGTCCAGGAAAGGAAGTGGCAAGTAAGCAAGCAAGCGGGTGAGCCGACTAGAAAACAGGAGCTTTAAAGCCTTTTATTTGCGGAACTATCTGCAGGCTGCACTCAGCGGGCAAACGGACGTGCTAAATGCTGGCAGAGAATTGAAGGGTGGCCGGCCACACAAATCAAATTCAAGCCGACGCTTTCAATAAAAAATGGAGTGACAAAAGCAGCAAAGTGTGACTCCCAAGCAGACAAGCTCCGCTGCTGTGATTTGTGGAGGATGTCACACTTCCATCTTGGTGGAACACCACTGATTAATGCCCCAATGCCGACAGAATGCACACACGCAGAAGATATCATTTTTCAGCAGGGATGGCCAAATGTTTACATTGTCATTAGCACTTTTTCTATTGTTTCTATTTGTATTTCTTTATTTGTTGCACCACTGCTCCCCTGCAGACGACCTGCTGACTATCACAACTTGTGTTGCCTCAAAACGACATCATATGTTTGAATTTCATAAAGAAAAGCCTTCAAGACTGGCAATGCTTGAAAATGTCTTCAATTCTTTAGCGATGAACGTGTCTTATTAGCTTTAGGGATATAAGCAAATGACATTTCCAGTAGTTTTGAAGGTTTTGGGATCCCCAAAAGGGGGGAATAAAAGGGGGATGTCCAGATAAGGAGTAAGCTCTGGTGATGCCACGTCATTGTTATCGTTTCGAGCCCCACTTAACTGTGGTTGAATAAACGAGTGGGGCCCCTTCTCCCTCAAACTGCAGTCTTGCTCTTTTGTCTTTGTTTCTCAATACTCCACAACATTATTAGCATGCTTGCTGTGGCTGCTAGTTTAGCTAGTTTAACAGAAATGGAAGTGGTGCAATATCTGCAGGGTTATATTATATAGAGCATAGTTTTTCTTACCTCGACCTATTGAAACTGATATGTTTACTATTAGGGTCCGAGCACCAAGCGGTGCGAAAGCCCTATTGAAACTGCTATGTTTATTATTATTATTATTGTACCAATTCAGTTACATTTTAGAGGGCCTTACCATGCATGAACACTCACCATTTGTAAGTGGCGAAAAGGTGTGGCAAAAAATTTTATATTTCTGGGGTCCCAAACACAAACTCCCATAATTCAACCAGTAGCGCCCCCTTTAAATAAAAAAAAAAAAAAAATTAGCCCATGCCACCAGTTTCATGGATCGTCACAAAATTTGGTGGAAACATCAATCACGACAGGACGCACAAAAAAGTCTCAAGGACCCATATTCCCAAACAAACAGGAAGTCAGCAGCAAGCGGCGGCAATATTGGGGCGAAAACCAGGGGTTGTATTTCGACGAACTCCTCCTGGGAAGCGACTGTGCGTATACATCGACTCAGATGGCGCACCCTACTGGACAAACATTATGCATGTTAGAATTCTGCTCGAGACACCCCAATTTTTTCCAAACCAGGGATACTGCCTTTGAGTCCGACTCGCATGAACCCTGAGTTGCGTGGGGGTGGGGGTGGGGGTGCTTTAATTCAGTTTGGATTTGTAACGTGTACATTGTGGCAGAGCTCGACGTTGCACGGTTAGGCAATGTTTTATTCAAAAATATATATATATTTTAAATTTATAGAATGAAACACATTTTAAATGTAAATAAGTTACATTCAAGATATATAAATACACACACACATACATATATATGCAGATATATAATACATATTTATATATATTTTATAAAAAATTATTTTTATTATTTATGTATTTATTACATTCTTTTTACTAGTATGCTATTCTAAATAAATACAATCACAATAATTATGTGAAAATAAAGCACTTTCCTGGTATGACAGTGTTGTCCGTGCAGCGTGTTCACTATGTTAGCATTTTTTTTTGACACACATTGCTACAAGAAGCTAACTAGTTTGTGCACAATTATTAGGGAAGTATATTCATATTTGAGGATTTTTTTTGTATTGAAAAAATGCAAAGCTCAATCCAAAAAGAAAAAAAGATATTAAAGAAAGTAAAAATAGTTTTTTGGCGTTCTGAGGAGAATATCTTTATGTTCATAATTATTGGGTAAATATTAAAGTGCATACTTTTTATGCAAGTACACTAGTACCTCGCATAACATAAACCTCCTTTTACGTAAATTCCACTGAACATAAAGAATTTAGAATAGAATTTAGATTTTAGAATAAAGAATTTTAAGGGTTTGCTTCGTATTACAGAAGAAATTCCATATAACAAAAAGCGTCAAGTCAGTGCAAGTCTTTTTTTTTTCCAATCAACTTTATTAATGCCTCAAGTCGGTGCAAGTTCAGACTAACACTTGGTGACGCCTTCTGACGCATCACGCTCTCATTGGCTGATTTTCGAGGCACTGCCTCCGCTCTCATCTCATTGGCTGATTATCGGGGCACCGCCTACGCTCTCATCTCATTGGCTGATTTATACAGCACGTACGTGAGTTTGTGTGAGAGACAGGCTTCTCCCTTCAACCTCCTTCCTCTTCGTAGTCCCCCTTAAACTAACTTAAACAATTAAGTGAAGTTACAAATTAAAATTTTGCACACAGCATTATTGTGTAGTGCGTGTGCGTTTGTCTGTGAGACCAGCTGACTCTTAGATTCTTTGGGTCGCGTTTCGACTCAGGCTAGTCCTCCTCCCCCTCCTACTCTCCACTTGCGCTCCTGATCAAGACATCTCGTGAACGGTAAGATTGTTTTTGTTTTTCAGTTTTATTCCTTTACAGTAATCTTATTTATTACCTTATTTTATATTGGAATGTTACTCTACTATCTTTATGCTAACGTTTTCTTATAATTTCCCACCATATTTGGTGGACTTTGAATATTTTGAAGGGCCAAAGGGGTGAGTTTGGGAAGATCTTGGAACGGATTAGGCTATTTACATGTATTTTACGCTTCGTATAACATAAAAACCATAAAAGAAAAAAAACATAAAGGTTCTTGGAACGGATTATTTACGTTGTAGGGGCGTCTACTGTTACACTACGTCTACATTTTACACAGCAAATGCGCTTAAAATAAATAATAATTAAACTTAATGCAGTCATGAGTTGCAAAATATGCAGAAAAATCCTTATCTGCTGTGAACACTGACTTGCCTAATCGCTGTGTACATGATAGTGTACATGGGTAGATATTCGATAGCTAGATACTGAGTGTACTAGTCTACTTTTTCTCTGGTTTCTTGCTATACTCTTATGAGCATGAAAAACACCTCCCTTTTCCAACTCACACAAGCTGAGGAAGCAAACAATGCCAGCGTAATAGCTCTCAGCACGGCCAACGGTGAAGAAAAGACTTCTAACAAAAGTATAATAGGGCGTCTATGAGCAGGAAATAAGCTCCAGTGAGCCTTTGCTATTCCACACGGGTGGATTTATAAATTATCACCTATAATTGAATCATGTGAATTTGACATTTGCATACACACTTTAGTGGGCTAGATTTGTCCCCTTCATCGTCATCACTTGGTGACATTTGAATAACGTTTTCATTCATTAGCAGCACATTTTCGCCTCTTGTCAAACACAGTGCGGTTGCGCGGGCAATGGACACGACAACGTGCATGACAAACTGTTCAAACGGTGAAACGTACGTCGGTGGAGGGGGGAGGGTGGTGCACACATGGTGCACTTAGGGTGAACTCACACTGGGGGTGCATCATTCGGGCTTCATCATATATGTGTGTATACAGTGTGAATACACACACACACACACATTTATATACATATATGTGGCCCTCACTGGAAAAACACACACACACACACACATACAGTGGTGTGAAAAAGTGTCTGCCCCCTTCTGATTTTATATTTTTCTGCATGTTTGTCACACTTAAATATTTCATTAATCATTAAACAGATTTTAATATTAGTCAATTACAACACAACCAAACACAAACTGCAGTTTTTAAATGAACCTTTTAATCCTTGGAAAACATCCAAACGTATATGACCCTGTGTGAAAAAGTGATTGCCCCCCTGTTAAAAAACACAACGTAGCTGAGATTAATTAAGAGCTATCAGTCTGGAAAAGGTTATAAAGACCTTTCCAAAGCTTGGGGACTCCAGCAAACCAAAGTGAGAGCCATTATCCATAAATGGTAAAAACAACAGTGGTTAAACCTTCCCAAGAGTGGTCAGCCAAACAAAATGACCCCAAGAGTACAGCAACAACTCATCCAAGAGGTCACAAAAGACCCCACAACAATGTCCAAAGAATTGCAGGCCTCACTTGCTTCAGTTAAGATCAGTGTTCATGACTCCACCATAACAAAGACACTGGGCAAAAATGGCCTGCATGAGTTCAACAATGAAAACCACTGCTGAACAAAAATAACATTAAGGCTCATCTCAGTTTTGCCACAAAACATCTTGTTGATCCCGAAGACCTTTGGGAAAAGACTCTGTGGTCTGACGAGACAAAAGTTGAACTTTTTGGAAGGTTTGTGTCCCATTACATCTGGCTTGAAAGTAACACCACATTTCAGAAAAAGAACATCACACCAACAGTAAAATACGGTGGTAGTAGTGTGATGGTCTGGGGCTGTTTTGCTGCTTCAGGACCCGGAAGACTTGCTGTGATAAATGGAACCATGAATTTTGCTGTCTACCAAAAAATACTGAAGGAGAATGTCCGGCCGGCTGGAAAATGTGGCTGAATGTGCGTGAATTACAACAATTCTTCAAAACGAGTGGGCCAAAATTCCTCCACAGCCCTGTAAGAGACCCCAGTTATCCCAAACACTTGATTGCGGTTGTTGCTGCTAACGGTGGCCCAACCAGTAGGGCTTAGCTTTAGGGGAAATCACTTTTTCAAAGGTTTGGATTTTTTTTCTCCCTTAATAAAAAGTTTTATTTAAAAACTGCATTTCGTGTTTATTGTGTTGTCATTGACTAATATTTAAATTTATTTAATGATCTGATCATTTAAGTGTGACAAACATGGAAAAAAAAGAAATCAGGAAGGGCGAAAACACATGTAAATATATATTTTTTTTATTTTAAAAAGCATTTTTATTTTATTTATTTAGTTGTTTTTTTACATTTGGCTGTGTGTCAAAAATTAGCATTTTTATGGGCGTCTCAATTATTTGCAGAATTTCACAAATTGCTGGTGGAATGCGGAACAAAACTCCAGTGAAAAGCGGGGATCTACGGCATGTTTTTTATGCGAGGTGGACATTATCATGAACAAGTGGTGGGAGGAAAGACCACATTGATGATATACAAACAACATGTCCCGGTCCAGTGCCTGTGTATGAGCTCCTGCATGGGAGTGCCTCCCTCAGGTTTTGACCTTGTAGATTATGTTGTGTCATTGTGTTTGTTTCAGGCTTTGACTTGGTGGCTTATTTTGAGTGGTTGTATTTATTTCTATTATGCAAGGTGAATTTAGTGGGAGCAACGATGGACTGTCCATCCCCTCCACCTTGGGCACTCACACGTGCTCTCGTGCATTAGCCAGGCAAGTCTATTGCATTTCAGCTCACACTGGTCAAATGAAGCAAACGAGCAAGCGTGGTACAAATTGGCGAGCGTGAGTGCGCTCTCTGCAGCCCGCGGGTAGAAGCCAACATTAGTCGTGGATGAAAGGCAGCAAATTGGGCATGTCCGGAGCTTTACTACGAGGCAAGCGTTGCGTACTTAAGCGGGTCTGTGCAGCGTCTTGCTAGTTAGATTGTACAGAGGAGCAATTTGCTTATCAAGATCTTCCCCGGGCGCCACACGCTGGAGTTCGGCCGAGAGTCTGCCGTCTTTTATCAGATCCTCATTGATTAGCGATGCTGGCGTCGACTCGCCAACAAACAACCACGACAACACTCCTCCTCCCCCAATGATTAGAAATCAGCGTGGCGTCAACGCGGCTCTTAAGGCTCGTTGATATCTCACCGAGGAGAAGGAGGAGGGGGCTTCAAATTTGTAGACTGCTGTCATCCTCTGTGGCGAGCAGCCTGTCAAACACGCATGACACCAGCAGAACAACATGTCAGGCCACAACATTCAATCAGTGTGGCAGGGCGGAGTGTTTTCCAAGTAAAGCGGCGGCCAAGGAGAAGGCCTCGCCGACATTTGCTTGCCGCCTTCTATTAGACGTTGGCCGTTCAAGTAATGACATGGCTTTGACACACACAAAATCATTTTTCAATGATAGCCCCCACACATCACCCTCAATCACAACTCCAGCACCCTTCCTCTCGTGCAATCCCCACAGAGACCAGGAGAGGAAGGTGGGGTGATATATGTAAAAGGGGACAGATGGAACGAGTCACAATGGTAAGTGGAAAGAAGCAGAAGAAAAGATGATTGGATCTCGCACTGGGCTCTCAGACTGGAGCTGTCTATCTAGTCTAACTGGTGTGTCCCGCCTTGTCTTTGAAGCGAAACGTCTTCAAAGACAACCTGAACAGTCCAGTTGTGATTGATTGAATGCCTTGTGAATACATTGACCTGGAGGAAGGAGAATATTTGCAAACATATTTCTGAACATTTTGGGTTTGATATCCTCAAAAAGGTGCCGGAGTATGAAAGAATAGCCCGGAATCTGAAACCATCTCAGGTTGAACCTGGCATGTAGACAAAACAGCCTCATACCCACAAGCCTACGCCTATGTTCCACCTTGAAAGACTACACGACAGACAAAATCCTGGAAAAGGAACAAAAACAACTCTTGAATTTAATTTAATTTAATTTTACCACTGAAAGCCTCAAGGTAAAATTACACAAAAGTTACAACCAATTTTGCCTGAGAAAAGGTGATTAATTTCACCAATAAAGCCCAACTTGCTCAACAAATTAAAACCAAAGCAAGACAAACAAGAAAGTTTCAGAAATGATTACTGAGACACAGCAGCTCTGCATCACAGTTTCTCACCTGGCAGAAAAAAAACTGGGAACTCAACCAATGAGAAACTACACAGTACATCGGCAAAGAACTTGGACAGAAATCTTACCCAACCGGAGAAGGAAGCTTTGCCTAGAGGGTTGAATTTTGACATGGCACCACAGCAAGTTCCAATAGTTGATCTGATCACTGTCCCAGAATCAGCTACTGGAAAAAGTAAACTAACTGAAACCAAAGGTGAACAAATTAGGTTAAAAGTGTCGGCAGCTCTCTCTAATGCCAAGGCTCCCCCTTCTAGCCTCGCCCTCGAGGAAAGAAAAGCTGTGACATCGCTGAGCAAAGATTAAAACATCACCATCCTGGCAGCAGACAAGGAGAGCTGCACAGTAATTCTTAACACAAGTGACGACCATGACAAGTTACTTGCACTTCTCAATGACGCCAACACATATTAAAGACTAGAAAGTGACCCAACCAATTGGTACAAGAAGAAAATCATAGAGCACCTGCCAACATTACAGAAGTCAGAAATGATTCGCCATGCAGTTTATTACCGATTATATCCACAAGACACCATCCGTGGCATTTATGGTCTTCCAGAAATACACAAAGAAGGGCCCCCCAGAGACCCATTACAATATTGTAGTATGTGGCCAAACTATGTGGCCAACATCTTTGCACCCCTGGTGGGCAAAACACAATGGACTTAGAACACTTAAAATAACACTTACAATTGGACAAAAAATCAAAGTATGGTTTCATTCGACGTCACCACCGTTCACCTGTATGCCAACACAGGATGCGGTGGAAACTGTGAGGCAACCCAGAGGAAAAGAAAATTCAAAAAGAGAGCGAAAAAAATGTTTCATTTACTTCTCCTAGAAAACTTTGAGATCTGTGTGACACCAAACTGAGACTAAGGTATATTTCTCCTGCGTCTCATGTTTTCTCCAGAGCAATAAAATGAACTAAATCCCAATTTAGTCTCCCTTCAAGTTTCAGAAGAGATCTCAGCAAGCTCTAATATAATTCTCAGAGTTTCTCAACTTTTGTGTCTCTTTGTGATCTCAGGCAGAGAAATCAGAGAGCTCTCTCTATGAACTGAATCAATTCTCATCCCAGCGTCATTTCATGCATGTCATACTAAGCTCAGACAGAACAAATGAAGAGCTCTCCATGAGCACTCATTGAATTCTCAGATCAACGTTTTTGGTTTTAATAATCTGTCATGTTGACTTTAATTGTAACCCACATTATATTTTTCAAATTACGTATTACTGTACGCAGAATGAATTGATTAAAAATGTATGCTTGTAGGCTGCAAAGACCTTCTGCTTTTATATTAATTACATGTTCTATGAATAATTTCAAGTATTCCACTACACGTAATTCAGTTGTTTTCATGAACTGCATAAAACACACCGTAAAATAAAAACAACAGCAATTTATCGGTAACTTGATAGCAATAAAATTATTATTTCAACAAAGTGCAATATCAGGATGAAGCCCTGTTTATGTGCCACTTAAAAATACTACTACCACTGCCATTGCCTCCAGTAGCGGACAAAATGCCAACAAAACCATTTAAAGAGGCATCTGTTTCACTGGACATCTCAAGCTCAATAGTCAATAATACAATATGAACACATGTATATGGAACATGCAGTTATCTTTCAAGTTCATAAAACTACATAAGCATTAACAATTTGGCCTTCAAGAGCAAGAAAATACATTTCACTGTATCAAAGTTTCACTGCCAAAAACTCAGATCATTAGTGCATGGTGTCAATGTACTGTAGTATATGCAGATGAATTAAGCCCCAAAGTGACCTTTTTGTGTGACAATAGATTTACCCACATACAGTAAAACTCTTGATGTAGGTTTGGATTTTTTTTCTCCCTTAATAAGAAAACGTTTCATTTAAAAACAGCATTTTGTGTTCAGTTGTGTTGTCATTGACTGATGATCTGAAACATGTAAGTGTGACAAACATGCAAAAAAAATAAGAAATCAGGAAGGGGGCAAACACTTTTTCACACCACTGTATATATGGACAATATTAATCAATAATTATAGCTGTGAGAAGAAGCAGCAAGCAGCTCACACGACATCTCACGAGACAAGCGGGACTCACGGGACTTCAGTTCAGTCAGTGGCGGGGTATCAACTGAATACCCCGTCCTTCTCTACAAACAGGTAAGTTTTCCTGTAATATAACGTATTACAGCATTCAGACATCACCACCTGGCTGGCATCGAAATGGTGGCAATGAAATGTTAACTCGTAGCTGTATATTATGGCCGTGCCATGTCAATTTTAGTAAGGAAGTTTTAGCTAGTGATGGGTAGATGAGACCTCGTCAAGTGTTGCAGCACATTACCCGAACTGTATCGATAGTGTCGCTGTGTTGCTCAATACTGACACCTGCTGGATGTTACAGGGTGCGCATCACTGCCGTGACATCAATTCCGTCAACAGTCTCTAATGGTGTAAGGATTCATGCTGCTCCCGTGCAAGGCAGAGGGTGCACGTTTGATCCCAACCATAGCCAGTGTCGTTCGTGAAGGGGGATGGGCCAGGCCCAATCTCAACCACAAAGTTCCTTGCCAAAATTTTGTCCCAGTCCACTCGTGATTGCTGACAATATAGTCGAGAGACTCAAATTCAATGACTATACACAATAATGTGCAAATAATTGTAATTTTACATGTTCAATCAAGTTCCAAATAGCTTTGATATATTTCAATTATATAGTTAATAAATAATGAGAACATGTGTCACAACGTGGAAATCAAAATGAAAGTGTGACGTCGCCTATCGTCTTTAAGGCAGGGAAGAGTTTTTTGTTGTTGTTGTTTTTAAATAATTTTTATTCAAGAAAATCAGTTTTTCCAGTGTCTTGGCATTCAAACCAAGTAAAACCTAAAGCAAATCAATACTGTAAATTGAATTCACGCATTAAATTCATTTAATATCAACTATTTCTGAGGAAACAGTAAAATGTATTAACGAGGTGCTTTTCATTAAAACAATTTACCTGCAGAAAAATAAAACAAATATTTTCAACTAAGAGTCACTGAAATGTAGATGAATTCTGTCAGCTCAAGAGGACATGAACTGAGGAATAAAACCAAATAGCATATTTGCAGATATGAGATCAAAATGGCCCCACACGGTGAAAATCTTTCTTTTCTTTCAGCCTCCATGTCACACTGCAGTGGAAGAATTGTGCTTCAAAAGATTTGTTCTTATTGCTGAGACGTTGCACCCCGATGACAAAAGTCAGACTCACTTCCTTGACGCCTCACAGACTGGCGAAATGACAACTGTATTGGTCACGTGACTTGTTCTTAAAGTGACACGTGCACCGACACAAGGTTTCGCTCTTTGAGCTCGACACATGCGCAGATGCGTCGACGTTCCAGGACCCATCACTAGTTTAAGCTTGATGGCATTATCAATTGATCGCATGCTAGCTAATAACAGCCAACTTGCTAGCGGAATTTGCGATTAAAACGTATTAATTTTGTGATATATATTAGCGCTTTTAATAGATACACAAGCATTGTCGTAACAAGCAACACGGTAAAGCAGTTTATTTCTAATGGTGAGCCAAGAAGGCTTGCTGCATTGAGCTAATCGCTAGCTGGTGTATAATGGAGCAGTAAGGTAGGACAGGCGCTGGCAGCTTTGCACATACGCAATTCATTTGCTGTCTGGCCTCAAAGTAAAAAGTTCATTTTCAGGATTTAGAAAGTGTTTTTTAGAATCAGCCTCGTCAAAATGGGTTAATGTTTGAATTACAGCGATCATTAGCATGGGGAGCCATTCTTTAATTAGCTTTTTATCTAAAAGTAGGAAAGTAATGATATGGAGCTTGGTAAGAAGAAGGAAGAAAAACAAAGGAAAAACAAGAAAAAGAAAAGAACAAGAAAAAGAAAGAAGAAAAAGAAGAATGTAGCAACAGAAAAAAGATAAATGAAGAAAAAAAGAAGAGAAAAAAGGAAGAAGAGAAAGAAGATAAAGAAAAAAGAAAGAAGAAAAAGAAAAAGAAAGGAGAAGGAAAGAAACAAGAAAAATAAGAAAGAAGATAAAATACAAAAATAAGAAAGAAGGAAAAATAATACGAAAAAATAAAATATGAACAAAGAAGAAAAAGAAGACAGAAAAAGGACAAAAAAGAAAAAGGATGAGAAAAAGATGAAAGAAGCAATAGAAGAAATAAAAAATAAGAAAGATAAGGAGAAGATGAAGAAGAAAGAAGATGAAAAAAGAAGGATGAAGAAAATGAGGGAGGTTTCTGTTGTCTCCGTCGAGTCAAAGCTTCATCATGACAGGTGTGCACGTGCTGTAACAAATGGTGTTATAAAGGCAGCTCTCATGCGCCACTGCTGCTCTGACATCAGCTTCTACATCTATTACAAAGTCACAGACAAATGCTTGAGCTATGCGGGACCGGGGTGGGGGTGCACACACACACACACAGGTTGAGTGTATACAAGGAGAGGCTCGGCTGTCCACCTAAGGGGTGTTGGATAATCAGCAGGATTTATTGAATGGCACTGGCCACTCCTCACTCTATCAAGTCCTTCTTTATAGGACCTCTGATAAATGACACTGCCACCATGGCCAGGCTTTGGAATAGTGGGGATGTGGGGTTTTGGGGGGGGCTATGTGTCCAACACGGTAGAGGATCAAATTGAAGCCACAAAATGAGACGCAGCTACGCACCCGGCCCAAGCTGCCACCTTGTCTGATGAGCCCCCCCACGCCGTAAGAGGGAGACGAATGGCTCCTTGTCGGCCAAAAACAACACTAGAAATAAATACAAATTGATAGAAATGGATAGATAACCCCCTACTCCACTCGATGCACGTCATCTTTTACAACTTCATACAGTATATATATATTATATAGTAAAATGTAACTGCCACAAAAAAAAATAGTTAAATAGTCACTAGAAGGACATTATATGTTAATATTGTCTTCTAAAGGGGCTGGGAGCATCGCTCTCTGGATGTTCTGAACTTTTGTTTCCATGGCGTGTGCAACATTAGCATTCTATGTCAATTTCCCATAGCGGACGTCGTGTTCTTCTTCAGACACTAGTTGAAACAGAATCAACAGCACCTCTGCTGGTTGCAGTTAAGCAGTGCAGACCAATGAAACTATATAGCCGGTTTGCACAAATTAAAGTGCATTATTTTTGGCACAAAATCCTACTAAAATCTTACATTTTAAAAAAGGGCGTCATGATAAACGCTCCCTTGTTTTGTTTCCCTGCCTTCTCCTGGTTTTTCTGTCTCCCCAGATTCCCTGGTCCCGCTGGAGGTGGAGCTACTGGGTGCACCTATGTGCATCATTGACCAGCCTACTTAGGTTGATTGCTGACAGCTGGGAGACACTGAATTATACCTCCATGTTCCCTGTGCTAGACCTGTGCGGCGTCTCTCTGATTTTCAAACTTTTGCCCGAGTATTTTTGGTGCGTCCAGTAGCCACCATCTTGTGCCTGGCCAGTTCTGTGTTTTTCATTGCTTTCTGTTGAAAGTGGAGCTAATAAAGACTGTAATGTACTCACCTGCCTCTTGGCTCTGCATCCGGGATTCAGACTTGCCTCAAACCATAACAAGCGCTCCAAACTTGCTCATGTCTGGGACTTTGAAAGTGATATGGGATCCCACTGGGGCACTAAAGTATATTTCTTTGAATGAAATACTCGAGTGTGTGTGTACAGGGTAAATCTGCATTCTTCTCCTCTTGGCCGCAGAGACACGCCCCCCTGAAGCGGTTAGGCGCCAATAGTTATCAGCAAAAGGTAAAGAAGAATTGGATATTGGACAGAATTGGATGAACATAGGAGAAACGGCGTGATGCTGTTCCGTGCCCATGAAACATCTGTCCATGAAGTGGCGAGAGCAGAGGGGCAGTAAACGTGAGGTAGGTCTTTCGGTCCCTGAAAACAAAAAAATCTTCCCATTGCTGCCTTACTCCAGGTTTAACACAATTCTTACACCTCCAAAAACACCACAGGAAACCCGCAAGTGAAAGGGTCGGATGAAGAGTGCCAACAGGATGGAACCAAACTTCATGGCCTCTAAATCAAATGAGTCCTTTCTTTCCACCAATATGCTTGGTGGTGATTGGGGTCATAAATTGCCAGATGCAATTCCCCCCACTCCTCACACCCCTCAACCTCCACTTACTGTTAACAAACAACAAGTTGTTGTTTACGGTTGGATAAAGATGGAATTCTTCAACCTCTTGATGGCCGGTGTGAGTATCGTCATTTATGGCACCAAAATAAAATGAAAATAAAGAACCCCCCCCGCTGCATGGGGCGGCTGTCAAGAGTGTAAATCAAAGTGAAGCCCACTTAGGAGCACATGAAATCTGAGATAAAGCTTTACAGGAGGCGGGCTGAAAACAGGGAATAAATCGCAGTTGGCCTACTGCTTTCTCTGAGATGTTGTGAGTTATACACGGCGACGGAATGAGTGCTTCCAGGACGCCTGGCAAAGGGGAGTGGGACATCCATAATTTAGAGAAAGGATGGGGGAAAAAATCAGTGACAAAAATTACAGCGGATAAGAGCATGAATAATTAAAGGCAGTGAATAGAAAACATTTAAAAGACCTTGAGAAGCACTTCTCTTTGAATTTATAAACACCAGAAGAGAAGATCTTGGGGAAGTGCCACTGAATTAACTCCTGGCATTCTCTTGCAAGAGAGGTGGCAAACAACTCCATCATCCTTTACCTTTATACCACACCATCACGACACAGTAAAACGTCTTTTTTAAAAGTTGAATGTACAAATGATAACATCAAAACTATCCCCACTTATTAGCGCTGTCCAGATCCGATAGGGATATCAAATATTCGTCAGCAAAAACAAACTATTATTTACTATTATTAAGGTATTAACGCCTAAGGTATTAGGATGTGACCACAGAACCATGAAATGTTTTGTTGCACGTGCACAGAAGGGTCGCAAGAAACATATCGAGAGAAAAACATGCAAATTAACTGCCAAATATTTGATAAAAATCAAACGTGAAGCTCCCAGGAACCAATTATCCTCCAGTGCTGTCATATTCCAGAACTGGAATCTACCTGGAGTGTCCAGAAGTACGGTTCATGGTGTTCAGTGCTCAGAGACATGGCCAAGGTAAGAAAGGCTGAAACCCAACCACCACTGACCAAGACATACAAGTTGAAAGGCTACGACTTGATCAAGAAATATCTGAAGACAGATTTTCAAAAGTTTTATGGACTGATGAGATGAGAGTAACTCTTGACGGACCAGATGAATGGGCCCATGGCTGGACCAGCAATGGGCAGAGAGCTCCACTCCCACTCAGATGCCACCAAGGTGGAGGTGGGGTACTGGTATGGGCTGGAATTATTGGAATTATTAAAGATGAGCTTGCTGGGCCTTTTCAAGTTCAAGTTCAACTCCCACTTCCACTTTCAAGAAGACACCTTCTTCAAACAGTGGTACAGGAAAATACTATATCTTTCAAGAAGACCGTGTTTTCATGCAGGACAATGCTTCATCTTCTGCATCAAAGTACTCAACTGCCTGGCTAGCTAGTAAAGGCCTTAAAAGATAATAAAATAACTACATTACCCCCTTCGTCACTTGACCTAAACCCTATCGAGAACTTGTAGGCCGTTCTTAAATGTAAGAATCCCAATTCTACCCCTTACACCTAATCTTACCCCTTAACCTAGGTTTTGCGCATTCATGAGAATCAAGTGGTGTCCCAATTCTCCTTAAATCGAGGGGTAAGGGGTAAATGCTAAGGGGTGTCCAGCCAGGAAACCAAGTGTGGTCGGGAACCAGACTGAAAATGAAGGGGTAGGCGGAGCTACAACAACCGTTGATAATACGGCAGAGCAGAGACCAAAAGAAGCGTATAAATTTAAGTAATTACACATAATTATTGATTTTCACAGTAACGTCACTCGTGTTTTTATTAGATATTGAATCATTTGCTACTCCACGTAAATATTCGCCATGTTTTGAATTGTTGGTTGTCGCTAGTTATAGGTAGTCGGCTAACACCGATGTCTAACTTCACTGCAATCTGCTGCATTTCATAAATGATTAGACAATGATGACATAGCGACCACATTATCCTGTTAATTATAAGTTGTACTTTAAAATCTAGGGAGTCTACATTCCTGAACTGTACTGTGACATTCGTTTTATATTATCACTCATGAAAGTAGCACATCGTAGTGAAGTCTGTTTGCTGTGAATTATAGCCACCCTAGTCCACCGACAATTCTCATGGTGAAATATGTTTATTATATTCAGCATACAGTATGGATGGTCATGAAGTGAGCTAAATAAAACATGTAAACAACATGGCCATATGTGGACAGCACACCACATTATGAAAGTTTATTCAACTTTTGGAATCTAACGTTGACCCATCTATTTTTTTAATCATTACTATATATTTGTTTGCAGCACACTATTATTATACTACTGTTACAATTATTATTGTATTTACGATGAGTTAATAGTTGCAACCCATCAATCATGCATATGTGTCATTCCTGCAGGAGATGCTGAGCCAAGTGAAGTCAGCCCTCTGCTACACCACACAGCACTCCAGCACCATTCAAAAGCTGCAATCCCAGTATGGAAAAGTCAAATGCAACTAAAAGCCATTCTGCACTTTCTTACAAAAGAATCTAAGGGAGAACATCGACAGGAGGAGAGTGAGGCCAAAACAGGGAGGTTTTTAAACCTTGAAATGATGCTTGATAAGGTTTATATATTCGTTGATGAAGTTTGTTATATTATTATTTCTATTTCATATGTCTATTTGACACATGTTCTATTTTCATAAATCTTACAGTGCTGGTTCTAAGCTGTTATTTATTAGAGTTGTTTGCTGTTTTGCAATAAATGTTACAGTTTGTAAAAATGTGTGCCATTTATTAAATGCGGTCTTCTGAGGTAGGCTAAATAACATTGAAATAATGTAGAATTGTATCCACCTTATTTTATGATAGGAAACATTTATTATGAATAATTTAATTGCGTATCTCAACTGCCTATCTCACAGTAGGCCAGCAGTGAAGGGTGATGATGTAATGAGAATCAAGTGGTGTCCCATTTGTTCGTGGCTTCTTCCCCTTGACCCTAGCTTTTAAGGGGTAGGGGAAGGGGTAAGACGAAGTAAGACGACGGAGAAGGGCTAGATTTGGGATTCAGCCTTACAGTGAAGGAAAACAGTACTTGGTTTGTGTTGTTTGTTTATCATTCTGACCTTAAAAGATGACAATTAAGTAGTAAAATGGGATTATTTTTTGTTTTTGAGTTGAGTTGCCTAATTTTTTTTTTATTATTATTATTACACAGATATATTTATTAATTACAAAAGCTAAAACCTCACTTTAATTTTAAATTTCAGGTTTGAGGTTTATTTGGTACATTTTGGATTGGCCAAGAGCACTGTTGTTAAACAATAAAACTCCATCCATCCATCCATCTTCTATGCCGCTTCTCCTCATCAGGGTCGCGGGGGTATAACCTATCCCAGCTGACTTCGGGCAACAGGCAAGGTACACCCTGGACTGGACGCCAGCCAATCGCAGACAAACAACCACATTCATACCTATGGACAATTTTCAGTCACCAATTAACCTAACATGCATGTTTTTGGAATGTGGGAGGAAAACCAAAGTACCCGGAGAAAACCCACACATGCACGGGGAGAACATCGGAGAATCGAATAACTAAACTCATCCTCAAAAATGCAGCTTGTACACAATAAAGTACAAGATGGAGCTGCAATATATGCCAGTAATTGATCCTCTGGGACAAAAGGTTTCTTGAATTTCCTTTGGTGGTGTACTCTATGTGCAAGTAAAAAATGTAATGTTTGTAACAAATGTGCCTTGTTTGTGCACATTAACATTTTGATAAAGAAGCGCTGTAAAGAGAAACCTTGTAACCATTTTTACCCGTTGTCAATTCACAACCTGATGTCGCACATCCGCTATCCACACATTTAAGAGAATAGATGTCTAGGAAATAACAATAATGAAAGGTCTGTGACATCCCGTCTCTCCAAGAGCTTGTTTGTAGATGCGTCCTTGAGAGAAGCACAAATCACCTTCCGCAGAGCCAATATTATACAGCACAATTCGCCTTTCTACTTCCAGCTGGCTGTGATTTTAAAAGACTTTCATTGTAGTCCTCCTAGAGCCTTTCTGCGCGCCACAAACTCAATCTAGCCTTCCTACTTTTTCTTTGACAAAAGAACACAAATGAAATATTCTCCTAAGCAAGGCTTTTCACTCACCTTGCCGCAGACAATACGTGAATGCTATAAGTCACATGGCAGCTCGCTATTGTGGGCCGTCCATGTTCTCCCAGGTGTTTTTTTCCATTCAATAGCATTAATTAGACCCACCGCACCTGGCATCAACTATTTCCTTGTTGGATGCAGAGACAGAGATGGACTCATGGGGACAGAGGACAACCATGGTGCAGGATTTTCCTCTTAAATCAGGTAATTTGTCCTACAGGTGCACATGACGCCACACAGTAACTGACACAAAATTCATGCTTTTAGGGGGTGAAATATTATTATGAGGCTTTGAGACAAAATAACTAATAATAAGCACATTTTAAATCTCAGCATTCACTGTGTTAAACAGATTGGAATTTAATGAGGTCTTACTTCAACTTGAAAATATAAACCACTTCATCAAACCCAAAGCGAAACTTCAAATATCATCGGGAAATTAAAGAAACTGCGGGAAATGAATGGCTTCTTCCAGGCGCTCTTGCTTTACAAATGAGTTCAAGTCAGCAGAATCCCAATTAATAAAAAGCATGGCAACATAACCCATCGTCGTCTTAGGTTGAAAAACTGCATGTATTAGCACCAATCTGTCAAATTCGGTAAATTATCGCCATAATCCTGAAAAAAGCAAACGTGTACACTGATCGTAGTCTCGATTGAAGTAGGGAAAAACAAACACTGGTCAAAAGCCAACCTCCTTGGTGGAGGTAATGACATACTATTGCAGCCAGCGTGTGCCCAGTCGTTGTTTTTATAGCCACTTCGCTATTAATTCACTCCAAAAGATTAGACAAAAAACAACACTTGAGAAAATGGAGGCAATTTCCCCTTGGGAAATAATTGATATCTAGAAATTGTCAGTTCTGTTCATCCTTGAAGGAAGTCTGTGCTCTATTTTTCCACTGTACTGCACCTGACAAAGTAAACAAAGGAGGGGGATGATAACTGAAAAATCTAAAAATGTCAATTGCTGCCTTAAACACCTCCTATGTGTACAAAACATATTTCCCAAATCCTTCCCTGAGCTGATGGATGGTGACGGACGAGTGTGCGATCTCAGAACGGCAGAGCTAGCTGAGGACACCAATGACCATCTGCCTGCTTGGGCCATTACACTCTTACAATAATCAGCACTCATACCTTTAGGTATAGCATTCTAGTGAGATGCTGGACACTAAATAACCATGCGTCTCCTCCCTCCCTCTGCTCACTGCACAGCTTTTTAAGCAAGGGCTGATCCCTGATTAAAAAGCAGATTCCCCAGCGTCTAACAGTGCCCCAACGCAACAGAACGGCAAAGTGGAAAAAAACAAACAAGCAGATGAGCCCACCGACTCCCGCGTGGAGTCCATCGCAGATGGAGAGAACTTCTAGGCAGCGATTTGGAGCTGGCAGAGGAAGCAGTCTGTCTGAGCAGGTGTTTGGCCCCGGCATGGACATAGTGTACCGCCGGCAAAAAGGTCGCAGACTGAGACCACGAAAACAAAGCAGGAGGCAGAAGAAAAGATGCTGTATAAAGCATTAAGAAATCACCCTGTCATCATGTGAGTGCTGTTTGACAACATGTAATCATGGCAACTGGATGCTAAGGTGGAATGGACAGCCTCAACTACCGTATCGACCCAAATATAAGACACTATTTTTATTCCCCTAAAAGTCTAGAGAGGTCTTGAGATTTATACATGCCAACCAACAGCCTTCTCCCCAGACCTTCCTGTCACTAATACACAAACTGGAGACACAGAGACCCTCTGGGGGGGGAAAGTGTCTCAAAGGTTGTGAACAAATGAACAAACATGAGGTGAGTCATGACGTGTGTAGATTCAGGCAGGCCAGCAAGCTATTCTTATGACCGGTTATAACGGTTCAATAGCCACACCACAACAACCACAAGGCTATTGTGACCACCACCACGGGACGCACCCAAAAGTGACTTAAACAGGAAAACTCTACGCTAACAAATGTACAGTAGACATGAAGAAGGTGAAACATCTTCATCAAACAAGAAGAGTCGACTCCCTCCATTCAACCTTCGCGGATTGGAGTCATGAGATTAAGATAATGCAGTAGAACAGGGGTGTCCAAAGTGCGGCAGGGGATACATTTGTTGTTTTTTCAGTAGCGCACAGCATATTTTAAAAATATCATTTAATAAGTAAACTTAAAAAAAAACAAACAACAGCAAAAACTGAAAAATCTGCAGTAATTTAAAAAAAGTTGCAATCTCATGAGAAAAAGTTGTAATTTTATGAGAATAACAATATCGTATTATGGGGAAAAATAACGTCATTTTAATAGCATAAAGTTGAAATATTAGAGATAGACGGCATTGTTTGAAGTCATAAAATTACGCTGCAGAGCAGTTATAATGTTACAAGAATAACGCCTAAATATTATGGAAATGAAGTCATAATTACAAAAGGGAAATGTACAAGAATTTACGTGAATCAAGTAAAAAAAGTCACGTCAAATCAAGTCAAAATATTAAGAGAAAAAAGTCATATTCTAACATGAAAAAAGTCACAATATTCAGGAATAAAGTTGTCATATTATGAGGAAAAAATAACGCCATTTTATATTATATATATAATATATTACAAATATTCATGAAGAAATGTGTTGATTTTTAAAAGTCGTAATATCATGAGGAACAAAGAAAACAAAATAAAGTTGTAATTTTTGGAAAATTACGTTGGGGAAAAAGTTATAATATTATGGGAATAAAGTTGTAATATTACAAGAAGAATAACTACAAACATTACTGTAAATTCCAGTGTATAAGCCGCACCCACTACATTTAGAGGAAAACCCACATTTGTTCATATATAAGCCGCTCCGGTGTGCAAGCCGCACGTGTTCACATCGCAGGAGTCTGTGAGGACCAGGCGGCTCTCTATTTGACAGGAGCCAATCATGAGCTATGAAAACACTCACAACGAGCTGGTCAACCCATTGGAAATTGCAGGAGGTCATTACTCAATATAACAGTCTGACTCACAAGGTACCTCGGAAATATACATTATATTTACCAATGGGAGTTTAAAATAACAAGCAGCAGCTATTTTAACATATACCCATAATGTATTACTGCCAGAAGAACAGTTCATTGGAAAACAAGCAACATAGATGGATGGTGCTACAGTGCTGCCTGTATCCACCAGACGGAGCCAGAGGAGCCTGCCGCACAGAGCCCAGAGGGAGGCTGATGTCATTGCAGTGCCCCGTTGAATCCGTTGTTCAGATGCAATGCCTTATGGGAAAATTTTAAAATGTTTTTTTTAACACATATTGGTACATGTTTGTATATTTCTGAGGAATCCTTTTGGAGTTTTAAGTTGCTTAGTTATGAATTTAGTGTTGTTCTCATTATGATGACACTGTGGGTCAAACTGTTATGTTGTTATGCTGTTATATATAATGACCTCCTGCGATTTCCAATGGGTTGACAAGCTTGTTGTGAGTGCACTGATATTTTTGGATTGGCTCCTGCCGAAGAAACAATTAACGTTTCCTCACTGACTTGTGAAAGGCACATTATTTAAACAATTAGTAGTAATTCTGAAGTAAAGAAGATGTCACGAGATTAGAATTTAGCCATAGATTAGCCGCACCACTCAATAAACCGGAGGGTTCAAAGTTAAGAAAAAAGTGGTGGTTTATACACCGGAATGTACAGTATTTAAGAAAAGTAGAGTCATCAACAACAACTCAAGCAGCTAAGAAATATGATTTTTTTTAAATTACAATAATGCATTTGTAATTTCACTGTTATTGAAACCATGATTGTAAAAAAAATGAAGTCATTTTTCATTTTTTATATATTTTTCTAAAAAGAGTTCTTGAAAAACAGCGGGACAGTGAGGTCAATTTCTTTATTTTTGCTGTAGATTGAAAACATTTGCCTTTGACATCAAAAGATGAACCACTCATTAGTAAGAAGAATAGGAAGACCAGGCTGGAATTTGTCAAAAAGTACAGAGCTGAGCCTACAAAATTCTGAGACAAAAGTTTTATGGACTAGTTAATTGAAAAATTCATCCATCCATCCATTTTCTATGCTGCTTTTCCTCATTAGGGTGGCGGGGGTGTACTGGAGCCTGTCCTGTCCTCAATTTAGAGTCTCCAATTAACCTAACATGCATGTTTTTGGAATGTGGGAGAAAACCGGAGTACCCGGAGAAAACCCACACACACACGGGGAGAACATGCAAACTCCACACAGATATGCCCAAGCGGAGATTCAAACCCAGGAAAAAATAAACAATATATATATGGACTACGTACAGTTGTGTATGTAAGCATAATTCTGGGATACACCAAAATGATCACTTAGAATTTCGTGGAATTTCAATTATCCTTCCTTCAATTTGAATTTGAATTGCAATTCTACTTCCTGTTTGCAACCTAGACATACACCACAAGTTTTTATTTTTTCCCCAAAAATGTCAACTCCAAAATGCCAAAACTGTAAGAGCGAGAAAACAGTAATAGAAATGGATGTACAGTACTGTAAAAAGGAAAGCGTTAAAGCAATTATCCTCGATGCCAACACTTCCAGCACTGGGACTTGATACAACTCTTTACAGACAAGACGTTGCTAAAAGTTTGTGCTAATTCTCCTTCTCACTGGTGCTTTCTCTGTGTGAGACCATGCCCAAAAGTGTGGGCTGCCCCCGCCCATGCTCGACTGGCTCCCTCCAGCCCACCTGCTGTGCTGTCAGGGCACCACCTGATCATTTCGTGGTTTGTTAAAAAAAAGACTTCACACAAACCAACAGGAATGGAGAGTGCCATTGCCGCCGTCCTCGTCAACCAAATGGTGCTCGGTCTCTTTTAGCTAGCTAGCTAGCAGGAAGTCACTGGGGACATTTGGAGCTCTGCAAAGCTGTGGCAATCCACATACGCCAAGTGAGGATAGCGAGAACAAGATGTTGTGTGAATACTTGCGCTAAAATACCGCAGCAAACGCGGACAAACCCTCCAAACACAGGCGTGATACGACAGAAAAAAAAAAAGAAAACAGATAACACACGCAAAAGTAAATGCTGCAAATGCCAAACATGCGCACAAACTCCAAAACAAGAAGAAAGGAAGGAATACTACCAGGAAAGCTAGATGACCAGGAGTGCTGTGCAGAACTGAGGGATAAAAGTCTGTAAAAACACGAGCGGGATGCCCAGAAGAAAGCTGGTGGAATGAAAATATTTCTTTTATAATTTTTTTTTATTTTAAAAAAATATATTAATGTAATTTATGTTCATTTTTATTTAAAATATATTGTTTTCTTTTTATATCTATATTTCTTTGTTATAAAAATCCAATTTTATACCAGTATGATCCAATGTCTCATTTTTATGCTAATATCAACCGATAATATCCGTTGGCCCATGTTACCCGACATCCCTAGTTTTAAGTCTTTAAAGACATTTGGCACCCCTGGTAGGTTGGCCAATATCATTATCGACAGAAAAATTATACTGATATGATTCGATAAATCATTTTTAGGCCAGTATCACCCGACCAATATTATCGGCCGTATTTCCCTCAGGTATGGCATCCCTGGTAGCCTGGCTAACGTCCGTTTTGTTCTGAGAACTTGCAATGTTTGTTTCATGCATGTGTTTTGGGGGTTTGTGTGTGATTTTGGCCTTCGCAGAATTTCTGTTTGCATGCATTTTTGTTCCTGGAACGTTTATGCTAGGGGTGCCTGCTATGTCAAGCGCAAGCAACCGGTCGATCGCGAAGGTAGTTTGGGTTGATGTCATATGACATCAGTTAGCTGACATTAAGCTCCCCTCCTGATTAGCTCTTGCTCCCCCGTGGCAATGGTGAACATAAGTCTCAAACTACACACAGAGATGCAACTTTCATCTTCCGATTATGGATGAACTAACTGAGCAGTAAGATGCCTATATCGATAACAAAAGTTATCCATTCACTTGTGGCAGCTAATTATGTAGAAAAAAAGTAAGTTGTTTGAGGGCTTTGCTTCACGTCATGAACTCCACTATAGAAATGCGTGTTTTTCTACTCTTTCCTTTCTTAAACTATTATTTTATGATGAATTGGAAAATGTGCTCATTGCTGAAAGCTTTTTAATATGTTGCCTTGACTTTGGCTGCACTGCCTTTTACATAATCATTTTCATTTCTTGCTAACTGGACGTTCTACATGAACTGTGTGCATAATGAACGCTACGTAGCTACTGTATTTTGACTGACATATTACTTATGTACACAACTATTGAGGAACTATGAGTAATTATCTTTATAACCATGCTGAATTGAATTGTGAATAATTTGTGAATGATATCAGCTACTTTGATTTAGTATAGTAATTTAAAAGTTTACCGGTTAGATTTTATTTTTATATATACAGTATAGTGTATGTTTTATAGTAAGCAATAAATAGATCATGTTGACTTATAACTTGCATGCTGAACAAGTGTGTGCACCCCGATACACATGTGCAATGTACATAAATACTCATATTTATCAAGACAGTAAATATATACAGGTGTGTGTATATATATATATATATATATATATATATATATATATATATAGACACACACACACACACACAGGTACATATATATACAGTCAAACCTGTCTCAGCGGCCACCTTTATAGAACGGCCACCTGCCTATAGCAGCCACTGAAAAATCCCCCCCAGCAAATTTACATGTTACAGACCCTGTGTATAGCAGTCACCTGTCCAACGCGGCCAGCGGCCACCCATTTTGTCTCCCTTGGTCAAAATCTGACTGTATATAGCGGCCAAATTACCAACTCAAGTAGAAGCTTCATGCACGAAAAGGTTTTGTTTTTCAATCAATGAAGCCGTCGTGTGTAGACGTAATTACTGAGTCCTAGCTCAGTCACAATCATTCACAAGATCCACACAAACTGTCAGTTGTTCCACATAAAAAAGCCGTCTTCTTTTGAGCTTGCTATTTCCTGGTCAAACATGTAACTTTAAGAGCATTTGCACCAAAACATTACCGCAAAGTAGGCTGGGAACAGGACGTGCTCCCAGCGACGCTACAATAAAAAAAAACATACGCTAGCATGCATGCGGCAGCGGGAGCAAAACTGAGTTCGGTTGTACTTAATTGAAGTATTTTAGAATGTACTCACGTTATTTTTCATCAATCCTCATCCACAAATCCATCAAAGTCCTCATCTTCTGTATTCGACACAAACAAAGCCGTCTTCTTTTCCGTTCGCTACGAGTCTGTTAACTTGTCAGTGTTATTCAGCTCCGAAGCAAAGAAGGAAACTTCTCCCGTTGCTTCTGCCAACTTTATTTATTGAACGCGGCCACCAGACAGCAGCTCAGAACACACACACATCTCTCAGCATCGTCTCTCCTTCCTGCTTGCCCACAAGGCAAAGGTTAAACAAGCCCCACTACATAGCTGTCCAGCCAATGCCTGTAAGAAATGACACCGTTTATTTCCTGGTGCGCACTGGTCAATACTGTAATGCCGCTTGTTGTGGGGAAGGAGAGACTCGCGTCGCCGATGCACTTTAATGGCTTTATTAACAGCGGAGAACACTGCAGGACTTTACATCCACGCCAACATAAACACACTTCCCAACTCTCTCCAAACTCACAGCTAGCACTGAGCCTAGCTCTCCTGCTCGGGACGCCCACCGTCACTTCCCGTCACTTCCTGATGAACTAAAGCTGTAATGACACTCTGCCGTATAAAACGTAAAATATAAAAAACAAGCGTAAGACATTACTAGCACAGCTTTGTTCTGTGGGTCGTGGATATATTCTATCAGTTATTATTAAGCCTCTAGCTTCCTTTTAGTAAGTAAAAACCTTGGCTATGATTGCACTACATTGTCATGTAGACCTACAAAGTACACTTGGAAAAACAAGAGGTGAATAAATGTATTGCAACTGATGTGAAACTGATGAGGGGTAGGATTCAATAAGCTTTGCTTCTTCCTACTCCTTTTTGGACATGCAAAATTGTGAATTGTACTATGTGATGTGCTACTGTTTGACTCATGCATGTTCAGGATTAAAACCATGAACCATGATAATAACAAGCCTAGTAGTGCTGTACAACATTTATCAGCAGTCCGCAGTGCCCTCTACTGGTCAACATTATTATTTTTTTTCCTTTTTTTTTCTTTTTTTTCCATTCAAACTGGACACCAACCTGTCTATAGAGGCCACCTGTCTATAGCGGCCACTTTTGCAGACTCCCTCTCGTGGCCGCTATAGACAAGTTTGACTGTATATATATATATATATATATATATATATATATATGTGTGTATATGTACACTAAGTCACACAAGCTGACTGGTCTATATTTTCATGTGTTTTGCCTTATACCGTATTTTCACGACCATAAGGCGTACTTAAAAGTCTTACATTTTGTCCAAAATGGGCGGGGCGCCTTATAATGCGGTGCGCCGTATGTGTGTACCGACTTCCAAAATATGTAAGTGTTGCTGTGTGACTTTTAAGCTCTGCTCAACTGTGAGCGTCTCCTGCTGACACGCTGCTTGTAAAGAGGAAAGGGATGTGGACGTGACTGAGGACGCTAAAGGCACGCCCCAGTAGTTATATAAGTATGTTTTATGAAATGGCGCCATCTATCCATCCAACATTGCAGACAACTACTACTACATTACCAACATGGACGACGTGCCGCTCACTTTCCACATCCTGGTGAACCACACTGTAGAGAAGCAATACAGCAATACACACAACGGGACACGAGAAGTCGGCTTTTACTGTTGTGCTTGGTTGCCATGGTAATGGACAGAAAGTGCTACCTGCGGAAGACGCTGACGCCGCCTAAAGAAAAGTTTCCAGCCGGACCAAAGGGGCTGGAAGGACGATGAGAAAATGACTGAGTGACGTGTACGGAAACAGATTGGATGTTTTTTTGACACGCGTCACCACAAATGAAGCAAATTAACTTGGAGCTTAACATCATTCCGGGAGGCTTGACGAGGGAACTCCAACCGCTGGACATCGGTGTAAACACGGCGTTTAAATTGAAGTCGCGAGCGGCGTGGGAGCGAACACAGCTTCACTAATGGATTGTGGATGCTTGGGCTAATGTGTGTGATGCACAGTTCGAGCTTTCACAAAAGCCAGCATCATTTCTGAGGCGCCGCACGGCAACGAGACTGACTCTGACAACAACGACAGGGAACCTGGCGTGTTTGATGGAGAACTTGACCCGCTGTTCATTTGGGATACAAAAATGAGGACTTTGATGGATTTGTGGATGAGAATTGATCAAAAATAACGTGAGTACATTGTTAAATACTTCAATAAAGTACAACCCAACTCAGTTTTACTCTCGCTGGCTTTTTAAAAACATACAATAGCATGTATGCTAGCGTACTGTAGCGTCGCTGGGAGCACTTCCTGTTCCCCAGCGTGCTTTGCGGTAGTGTTTTGGTGCAAATGCTCTTAAAGTTACATGTTTGAGCTACATAGTTGTTAGTTATTGTTCTGCAAAAGTAGCGGTAGTGTCTTGTCTGTTTTTGCGTTGCTGTGTGATGTTTTTAGTTGTGCACCATGACTGAGACTGTTGTGTTGAGTGATGACCTTCCTGATTTCAAGTGGCTTTGATAAACTGAATGACAGTTCTGCTCTTAATTTATCTAAAGAAATAAAGCATTGTCGCTTCCTCACTGACTTCTGAGTGTCACTGTATGTTTTAGTGCATACGTGCGCCTTGTGTATGTGTTAATACAAAAATAGCACCTGTAACTGAGACTGCACCTTTTAATACGGTGCGCTTTATGGTCGGGAAAATACGGTAAGTCCATATTTATACTGCTACATGCTTGACCAGCAGAGGGCACTGTGACACTGCTAATGGGACCAACAGATACAGGAAGACGAAGAAGAGGAGAGAGGAAGGCTAAGAGGTTTATGATACAACCCGGACAGAGCGTGTGATTGAAGTTTATGAAGAGTTAATAGGCCTGCTTAATTCTACACCACCCACAGAACACTACCTCTTTTAGAAGAGTCTAACGAAGACGACCATTTGTCCTTTTCTCAATAACTCCTCCTCCTCCACCACAATGACGTATGCTGGACCACTCCTCTTCAAAGGTAAATAACATTTATCATTACGTATTATTATATCACTTTTATTATTGTTTTTTTTCATTAATTATCCTCGTTTAATATTACTACTGCATCCAAACTCATATTTACATCCATACACATATACTGTATATGTATACACGTACATGTAGTACCTATATCATTGGTAATATTACCTTTTGTTGGACTTATGAACAAATCGACTTGCAAACGTTCGTCTGGAACCAACTGTGTTCGTTGGTTGGGGACTTGTTGTGTATATATATATATATATATATATATATATATATATATATATATATATTGTATTATAGTAGGAGGTAGATCTTTGTGACTTGTTCGTTTTAAAAATAGCGCGCAGGCTGAAAAAGTGTGAGCACCCCTGGTTTGTGCAATTGGATTTGCAGCATGTTCCTGTTGCATATGTTTTATGGTGTTTTTGTTTTTGCATCTTTTTTGTGTTGGGTTTAGACGTTGCAAGGGCTTTTTGCAGAGATATTGCTGCGCGTTCTTCCCATCAGCCAATGTACAAAACCCCGTGAAAGCCACAAAGAGCCCCCTCCTGTACTCATGAGGTTTCAATAAGACACTCTTTTCATGCGCTTTCTAATGGAAGTGCTTGATGGCAAAGCAAAGCTTTTCAAGGCTGCTGCTTTGCTCCGTCTGTCTCCCGTCATGCTAACTTGATGTGTGCGGTCCTTGCATTGTATATAAGAGGCTAGAATAAAATATTCTTTGTCTTCACAAGCATTGCTCAGTTTGCACGGTGACCGTCTCGCAGCTCGAAGTAATTATGCTACGGGAGGATGTCTGATGTGGCCACAGATTTTCATTAGCGCCTCCAGACAGCGAGCGCCAGGAGAGGCGAGGCTACGGTCCTGTCTGGACCCGGCGTGATGTATCGCACAGACCCGTGAGTCCTAACTGTTCAATTAGGAGCCTGGCTGAGGCTCAGCCTGTCAAGAGCTGGACAAGATCAAGAGCTGCTTCCTCGGGAGTCAGCACCATCAATCTTTCGCTACTTGACTGGCAGGTTGGCCCGGGGGCGGGCGGGACCCCTTCCCTGGATAGAAACCACACAACTCTGGGGGATGCACAGGTGGGGGCCATTCATCCTTATCTGTCACACTAAACATGAATAATCTTGTGACCTTCACTGTGTGAGAAGGCAGAAAAAGCTCATTTTGTTCGGACACCAAAATAGTCGCTGGAAATTAGCTAGCGAGGTTTGTTGCTTGATACACAGGAATTTAGCTGCTTCATGTAGTGAGAAGGGAAAATTGTTATATGTCGTCTCAAGGTAGCGCAGCCTTAATTCATTCCAGGACAACAAAACAGCAGCCATTTACAACAACGGTACAGCAAAGCACACTGGCAAACAGGAAGTGCTGAAGTCAACACCAGATACGTGGACGCGCTGAGCCTGACGTCAACTTTGCGGCCATATTGAATGTGGCAAGGCTGCGCTGTAAGTGAATACAAATAAATGTACTTATTTTCATAAAGCACCACAAGATATGTGATGTTACACAGGTATCGGTTGAATCGGAATCGGACGGTATCGGACATCCCTACAGGACGGCTTTATTATTTTGACATTTTAAGTATCTTTATGTATAATTTGTGACTATTAATTATTTAATTATTAATTTCTTTTTACACTTGTGTGAGAGTTTGGTTTGGTTTGGGTTGGTTTAATTTATTTCGAACGCGCATATGTCCGAAAAGGAGTAGGAAGAAGCAGAGCTTATTTAATCCTACAGCCCCTTCGTAGCACATCAATTGCTAATACATACATGTGTGTACATACGAACACGCGCATACATATATATACACTTACATCTGCACCTACACAAGTACGCACATATTTACATTTACAGTATACAGGTACACAAATGCTAAAAAAAAAAAAAAGGGGGGGGGGGGGGGGGGGGGTCCCATTTTTTCCTCCGTTTCCTTTCCTTTTCCCTTTCTATTTATCCTGTCCTTCCTCTCCTGTTGATATCCACATCGTCTTTGGTGTTGCACTGCTAGTGACGCTGGGTTTGTATACAAGAGTTCCTTTTATTAACTATGTCAAGGTTATTGCTATGGAATGTAGTCCTTCTCGTTTTATTGGTCTGTCTTGTAGGGTGTATAGTAATATGGTCTTTAATATGTACCCAGATCGCTGATATCTTGGACAACAAGCACTCTTGCGACTCCTGGACTTCCTTTTAGTTTGATGTAGATTTTCTCGTTAGTGCTCCAAGTGTTTTGAATCTTTCCTTGCTTCTTCAAGTCTCATGCTTTCTTGGCGATGTCGGAATTGCGTTTTGTCAGATGATCATTCATGTAGGCATTTGTGTCTCTCAGCTTCTTTCCCTATTTCAGCAGTGCAGTTTTGAATTCCCTGTTGGAGAACTTAACAATGTTGACATCTACATCCACCTCCTTTGATTGTAGGAAGTTAGCAAACTGTTGCTTGATTGAGGGAACATCTCTTGACTTGGGTGTGATTTGGAGCCCTGTGAGAACCACATCATTCATTCGTGCATTCTGATCCATCTCGTCAATGAAGTTTTTAATTTGCTCTGTGATATTCTCCTTTGCTTCTTTCTCTTCCTCAAAGGTGGTGCG
Source organism: Dunckerocampus dactyliophorus (assembly GCF_027744805.1). Taxonomy (NCBI): domain Eukaryota; kingdom Metazoa; phylum Chordata; class Actinopteri; order Syngnathiformes; family Syngnathidae; genus Dunckerocampus; species Dunckerocampus dactyliophorus. The sequence goes on along the minus strand of NC_072820.1, from coordinate 26,993,485 downwards.
GAAGTCAGCATTATCCTTCAAGTTAATAATGTAATTTAAAAAAAACAGTTGCATCTGAAACATGAACCGTTTTTGCGGACCATTTTATTATTTTTACATTTTTAATATTGACAGTTACAAGGTTATAATATTTTATTATTATCAGGGGTTAACTTCTTTTTACACTTGTATTGACTGTTAAGAATGTCAAAAAATGAGACACGTGAGGCGTATTTGCAACATGACTCACAAGCTCATCGAGTCAGGACGGCTTTTATTATTTTTACATTTTCATACCGAACGTTGTAGGGTTAAGATTTCAACCATTTGACCATGAACACCGGTTAACTTATTTTTATGCTCGTGTGACAAGGCGCAAACGATGAAAACACACGTGAAGTGGATATGTGACGTGAACCACTTTCGCATTGTGTGAAGACCATTTTATTAGTTTTCCATTTTAATATTGACAGCAGTTAACTTATTTTTACGCTTGTTTGACAGTTAAAACTGCTACAAGGTGACAGTAAATAATACAATGAATACATTTAATTAGAACAATAATAATAACTGGATGATGCAATACCAGTAGACATTGTGTATGAATGCTGAAGACCTGAAACAAAACTGAAATGCTTTGAAAAAGTATGAAGGTTGAAATGTAGGATGAATATAGGAGTTGTTTGGAAGCTGAAGAGCTGAAGCTGGACTGAAATGCTGTGTAAATATGCTGAAACGTAGAATGAATGAAGAATAGTTTGGAAGCTGAGTTGAAGCTGTACTGAAATGCTGTTAAAATGTATAAATGTTGAAATGTGCCATGTATATAAAGTCTTTATAAGAATAAAAATAAGCAGCATATTGAATGGAATATAACTTTATGAAACATGAAATGTTTGAACTCACAACCTTCAGGGTGCGAGACAACCAACTGAGCTATGTCAACCGGAACAGTAAGTGGAAAGTTATGGTCATATAAGTTACTATAGAAATTGTTAGATGACGTTTCACCAGTAGTGGGTACCAATTAATTTGTCCACTTGTTTTTACCAGACTAAAAACAGCAGAAAATGAAATGTTGGAAAATAAGAATGCAGACGGAGTATTGAAATGTATAAACCAACGGGGCGTGGCTCCCCGGCTCAATCAATCAGAATTTACTCTCTCCTCAGTTCGACCATCACCCCTAATTAGTCTACAGGTGGCGGTGATTAGAGGACAGTGACGTCTGACGTAATAAAATTTCATAAGGCATGATGACTGCCTATACAGGAATTGAAACAGAAATCTCAGCATTGGGAACCAAGCATTCTACCACCTGAGCCATGTCACAACTGTACAATCAGCAGAATGGGGGTAGTAGCAGGGGGCGCCAAATAAACTGCCCATTCATTTTCAATGGGAAAATGAATTTAAACAATAATGAGTACCGTTTAATTTGTCAATTTTATTTTTAGCAGACTAAAACCAGCAGAAATTGAAATGTTGGAAAGTCAGAATGCAGACTGAATGTTGAAATCTATAAACCGATGGGGCGTGGCTCCCCGGCTCAATTAATCTGACATTACAGTATGCTCTCCTCTTTTCGACCACCATGGACTACAGACGGAAACTAGCAGTTGTGCTAAAATCTGGTGTATCTACAGTACATCTGTATTGGTTGCAGATGTTCATTAATATGCACTGTCCCTAATAAATAAAATCACCCCAAATTACTACAGCTGGCGGCGATTAGAGGACAGCGACGTCTCTTATAAAGCATTATGACAACCTACACAGGAATTGAACCAGGAACCTCTGGGTTGAGACCCAAGCATTCTACCAGCTGAGCCATGTCACCTCTGTAGAATCAGTAGAATGATTCAGTCATGGAAAATGTCCAGATAAATTGCCCTTTCATTTTCAATGTCAACATTTTCACAGAAAATAATGTGAGAATATTTTAAAAAGTCTGAATAGTCACCTTGTCTTGAATGAGCTGACGTTAGATTGGTTTGAATTGGTTGAGAAATTAAGTAGGCGTTAGCGGACAAACAATGAGGCAGAATCAGAAGAAGCAGAAGAATAAATAAATGAAAAATAGTGCACAATTTTATATGTGCGAATGCAAATGTTTATGGAAACGTTCATAGACTCACCGGCACATCGGGTTCGGGCCCTCAGCGGAGGTCCGGGCGCCCCGGTGCCGCCATCCAGGGGCCTGGTCAGCAGAACACTGATCTCGTACTCAGTGTCTGGGTCCAGGTGGCCGATCTTGTGCGTGGTCTTGTCAACGGGCTGCAGGTCGTACATGGTGCCCGACACTGTGCGGTACTCCACTTCCCGGTCCACGATGGGGCCGTCGCCGTTGATGGAGTTGGCATTCAGCTGGATCCACAGGTAGGTGGCGCCAACCGCTGTCAGCTGGGGCGGCGCGATGGGCACCGGAGGCTCTGGAGAGGCAAACCATGTTTAGTATTTCATAACCAGACTCAAAGAGTTTACAGTAGGGGTGTGCAAAGAGTGGTCCGGGGGTCATTTTTTTCTATTGGGTCACGGGACATTTTCAGGGTTCTCTTCCAAATGCGCAAACCTCATTACCTCATTATCTGACACATTGGCATCGTTTAACACGAGAATACAACATTGTAACAACATTTATAGGTCAGAAAAGGGGTCCTCTTTAATGTTGTTTGTCAAATGAAACCGTGAGCCAGACTATACACTGACTATTGATCTCCTTCATTACATTTGATATTCATATGCGCTAGTCTGTTTGAAATAAGGAAAAATAAGGATCGGACCTTCGCTGTGAAAAAAATTGCATAAACGGACTGTGCTCAATTTTAATTGAAGACCCCTGCCATAGATGCTTAGCACAGATGGTGGGTTCAGGTCCCTAAACTCCCTCTAATCCAGGCTGTCAAACATCACCTAAAGCGAACCGGCTAATCCATCAGGATGAAGACTGTTGGAGGTGCCACAGTCTTTGCTATTTTTTGATAGATTTTCAGGTCACACGTCTCTAAAAGGCTTTATCTGCGTTGATGTCTCATCTTTAGCGGCGTGGAGAAGAGCAACACCTGCTACGTTCCAGCCGAGAGATTTATTCCCAGACAGGACTTTTTGGATAAGTGCTTACAAATGCAGTAAAGAACTGGAGGTTCGAAACCCCCACTGTCCCAGTATGTCACTTAGTTTTGTGATGATGATTTTATGAGCATTTTAGCAGGCTCCAACAGCAACGACAGCAGATGCCTTGAAGGATGATGCATGATAGGCTGCTCCTAAGACTTACTGTAGACGACAGGTTCTCAACACCCAGACCTCTTTCTATGAGGACAAAGCACTATTATTCGATGATTTTCATTATTTTAACGCTTGCAATTTAACCTGTTTATTCAGTATTTATCTTATGTTTCTAATGTTAACACAGGATGCCTTTTTCAAATCATTTTTATGAAAAAAATAACTTTTAACATGAATGTTGTTTATCATAAAAGGGTCAAAATCAACAATCAATCTCTGGGGAATTCTGTACAATTTGACAATGTCTTTGTTTTTTGTCAGCTGGTGGTCAGAATGCATGCTATACATGATGAGTTTTCAAGTGGCTGCGGAATCTACATTATTTGTAGAAAATGAATACTAATTATTTGACTAATTAAGTGACATGGGCTCATTTCCCATGGCACACCAAATGATCTCTCACGGACCACTAATGTGCCGTGGCACACTGGTTGGGAATTACTGCAACCTTGAGTATTTTATCATTAACAATGGTGCCCCAATGGGGTCCAATATAATTTTAAAAGCCCCCGAAAGGAGCAAGATAGAACCCCTTGAACCCATCTGTCTTACAAGAAATGTCTAGTGCAGCTCCATCAGAAATAATTGATCATAATTCTAAGAAAAAGAGAGTCAATAAGGGCTGGTAGCAGGTTTTCTTGTCCATATTTGCTTACATTTTGCAGTGGCAGCTTGCATTGCACACGGCCAAATGAACTTCTGAATGTCTCACCACTGACTCAATGCATGACTATGTGGAAAACTTGGCAAGGTGGACGAAAACACCAAAAATACTTTTTATGTTGTCTGACTGCTTGGATGCAATAAGTGTCGGTTTTAGTTGTCAAGAGGAACCTAATATCCTATATTCTGTCACCCGACGATATGTAATATTTACATAACACTGCAACAAGGCAGTAATGAGAGTGGCGTTTAATATTTGTCGAATGAAAAGCACCATCAGCTCACGGTGATGAAACATCTCCAGTAGGCGCACTAAGCATTCCCCGAGCAGCCACGGCATGTGGAAAAAGAAGGATTAATGTTGTGAAATACACACTCCACCATATTAACACTTCCCTTCTACTGCCAGGACCCTGAACGCTTCTGCGCGGCTCACCATGCCGGTTCAAACCACGCGGGCCAAATGTGGGGGTCTGTTAGCAGCTGTTGTCGTGACGTTGACCATGCAATCCAAACGTAACGACGGCAGCTGCGTCCTCCTCGACCACTATCTCTGCCCGCCGAAGGACTAACAACTAAGCCAACAAGCCAAAAGGAACAAGCGTGTTAAATAAAACAAACAATGACGACCAGATTTATTTGGTACAAATTTGTTTTGTTTTTTTGTTTTGTTTTGTTTTGTTTTGTTTTTTTTAAATGGGATTAGGGCATTTTATTTTATTTTATATTAATTATTTTAAAAAGTATGTAATCCCATAATCTACAAACACTATGCATTAGTTTTAGTATACGATTTTCCAGCGAGGGCTAGTGAAAAATGAAAGGATGCAAAACTTGAATATTTTGTAAAGCATGCTAAAAAGTTTTTTTTTTTTTGTTATGCATCTCAGCTTTGTGATATAGGTGAAAAAGCTTATGATTAGTATCAACTTCACTCTTTTCCCCTTTTTGTATTTTCCAAATATTTCAACTTCTTAAATAATCTTCATAAATGTTGTTCTTGCAATATTATTACTTTATTCCAATAATATTTTGACTTTATTCCTTGTTTTTAATTTAATATTTCAACTCTGTGCTACTAAAATTACATTGTAATATTATGCATTTATTCTTGTTTTTTTCATGTTATATTTTGACTTTACTCTTTTAATGCAAATGTTCTTGTCTTAGTTTTGAGCTTCCCATAATATTTTGACTTTATTTTCTGAGAGTAAGTTCTTATGCAACCAAAATTTCCAAAAAATTACAACTTTAGTTGTTTTGTTTGCCTCTTATTTCTTTCAATTAAATTTACGGTATTTTTCGTCATAATATTATTCTCATAAAATTATGACGTTTTCTTGTTAGATTGCACCTTTTTTCTCTTACTGTCAATTTATTTTTGTAAAATCATTGCTGATTTTTTCCATTTTTACTGTTGTTTTTTTTTTTTTAGTTTTCTTGTTAAATTACATTTTTATAATGTGCTTCAGGCCAATAAAAAAAAACAAAAAACATTTGCGGGCCGCAGATGGCCCCCTGGATATAGCACTTGTCATACGGGAAGGCTTGTTTGGGCAACAAATCTTGAAATTCTACAAAATTTGCATTAATACGTGTCTGCCCCCTTCCTGATTTCGTATTTTTTTGCATGTTTGTCACACTTAAAGATCATCAAACAAATTTAAATATTAGTCAATGACCACACAACTGAACACAAAATGCAATTTTTAAATGAAACTTTTTTATTATTAAGGCAGAAAAAAAATCCAAACCTCCATGGCCCTGTGTGACAATGTGACTGCCCCCTCGTTAAAGCATAACTGAGATTAATTGAGATCTATCAGTCTGGAAAAGGTTATAAATCAATTTCCAAAGCTTTGGGACTCCAGCGAACCACAGCGAGAGCCATTATCCACAAATGACAAAAACATGGAACAGTGGTTAACCTTCCCAGGAGTTGCCAGCCCACCAAAATTACCCCAACAGCGCAGCGACAAATCATCCAATAGGTCACAAAAGACCCCACAACAATGTCCAAAGAACTGCAGGCCTCACTTGCTTCAGTTAATGTCCGTGTTCATTACTCCACCATAAGAAAGACACTGGACAAAAACGGCCTGCATGGCAGAGTTCCAAGACGAAAACCACTGCTGAACAAAAAGAACATTAAGGCTCGTCTTAATTTTGCCAGAAAACATCTTGATGATCCCCAAGACCTTTGGGAAAATAGTCTGTGGTCTGACGAGACAAAAGTTGAACTTATTGGAAGGTGTGTGTCCCATTACATCTGGTATAAAAGTAACGTCAAATTTCAGAAAAAGAACATCATACAAACAATAGAATATTGTGGTGGTAGTGTGAAGGTCTGGGGCTGTTTTGCTGCTTCAGGACCTGGAAGACTTGCTGTGATGAATGGAACCATGAATTCTGCTGTCTACCAATAAATCCTGAAGGAGAATGTTCGACCATCTGTTCGTGACCTCAAACTGAAACCAACTTGGGTTCTGCAGCAGGACAATGATCCAAAACACACCAGCAAGTCCACCTCTGAATGGCTGAAGAAAAACAAAATGAAGACTTTGGAGTGTCCTAGTCAAACTCCTGACCTGCATCCTATTAAGATGCTGTGGCATGACCTTAAAAAGGTGATTCATGCTGGAAAACCTTCCAATGTGGCTGAATTACAACAATTCTGCAAAGATGGTTGGGCCAAAATTCCTCCACAGCGCTGTAAGAGACTCATTGCAAGTTATCACAAACGCTTGATTGCGGTTGTTGCTGCTAAGGGTGGCCCAACCAGTTATTAGGTTTCGGGGGCAATCACTTTTTCTCCCTTAATAATAAAAGGTTTCATTTAAAGACTGCATTTTTTGTTCAGTTTTGCTGTCATTGACCAATATTTAAATTTGTTTAATGATCTGAAACATTTAAGTGTGACAGAGAAAAAAGTAGTCAGGAAAAGGGAAACTTTAAATAAAATAATAAAACTGTAAATAAAATAATAATGTTTAGTACACACTATAATGTGAATAATATACAATGTAATATCTCGGGCTTACATAGTCATAAATGATGACCCCTTCTATTGTAATAATATCTAATAGTACTTGAAATACCAAGTTACATTCAAATACCTCATTCATGTACTGTGGCAAAACCCTTTCTTGGTATCTTGTTTTAAATTGATGAATATTTGGTCATTACTTGAGCTGTAGCTCCAATGTGTTCCAAAGTTTAATGCCATATACAGACACACACTAACTTTTCCTAGTGGTTCTCACTGCTTGAATTTTAAAGTTACCACACCCCCGCTGACTATAATCCCCTTCTCTCTGTGTAAAGGCCATTTGAATATTAGTAGCCAGTATATTTTCATTGGCTTCATATAAAAGCTGTGCAGTATAAAAATCAACAAAATCAAAGAACTTTTACATTTTAAACTGCAACTGTTGTTGCTTAATTTATTGGTATTTACGTTTCTGATGTTCTTATTCATTTTCTTGTGTTTTTCTTGTGTTTTTCTTTCTTTTTTTGGGAGAATGAACAGAACAAGAATTTCTTTGCATAGCAGAACTACCTGTTTTACTGTGCATATGACAATAAAAACTCTTGAATCTTGAATCACAAAAACCAACCCTGTGTATAGTTCTTATTGCACGCTTTTGGAGTACAAAGAGGACATTTAGTAAACTTTTGTAATTATTGCCCCAAACTTCTATACCGTCAGTCAAATATGGCAAAACGAGTGAGCAGTACAGTACAGTAAATAGAGTGCATTATATTCTAGAAACTATTTAGCTTTATTGATGATTGATAGACTTTTGGAAACTTTACTTTGTATGTGTCTGATGTGCGGTTTCCAGTTAAGTTTACGATCAATGGTTACTCCAAAAAATGTATTTTCTGACACTTTATCTATTATGACACCGTCTAAATTTATAATGATATGGTATAGGTATGAAAATCAACTAAATTCTTAAGGGGCAAGCATTATTTGGGTAAAAATTAAACCCTCATCATAGCCATTTTTTGTCCCAAAACTGATTAAATTCTCATAAGACTACCACATTTTCACACTACACTTTTTGTACAGCAGTCAACTAAATGTATCATAAATAAGTCCAATTCTCGCAATAGACAATCTTTTTGTACCAAATTCTTCAAAATTCTCATAAGGGAAAGCCTAACAAACTAATCTTCACAGTATACCAGTATTTTGTACTAAATTCCAAGCAGTCAAACTGCAATGAAGGAATGTGCTAACCAGCTAAATAAGTGACCTGCGCTGATGTTTGGATGAGTAAAGTGCCAACAAAAGTTCACACAAACAAACAATGCCGAGTCCTTTAGCTGTTCAGGTGTTGTTGATTAGCGAGAGCAGACTCTTCATGGTAATAAATCCTGTTTTCATTTGCCACTAAAGTCCCGAGAGAGTCTCCTGTTAACATGCAGGACGCCCTTGTTATGTCGCCGCCCCTCCTAACCGGTCAGGAAAATGGAATCAATCCGCTTGGGAGAAGATGACCGGCGAGAGTGATTGACTTTCAATTTGTTGGGTTGTTTTTTTCCCTTGGCTATTCTCATTCTCATCATGACATTTTGGATAAGTGGTTAAGAATATGGACTGTTGGTTCCAATCCCAAAATGGTTTTGTGTATGCAGACGTTGACAATTTTAAGAGAGGTCTTCATTATAATTGGCAATTAATTCTTTAAAGCTCATCAAGGATGATGCATGATATGCTGCTACATGTATCGTGGGTCTCAAATAAACTAACACTATACGAAGACTCATGATAGAGCACAGGTCCTCAATAAATGAACACCCAGACGTCTTTCTATAAGGACATAGATTGATTGATATGATTCGATGGTTTTCATGCTTTTAATCCTCGTAATTTAACACATTTATTCAGGATTTACAGTACGGGAGTCTCATTTTCTTGATATAATATAGGAGGTCCTTCGTCGGCGGCAATGTAAGTCAAGTTTTTGTGAAAGTCAAAAAGGTGTAAATTATACCTAAATTAGCTCTTGATGATGGTCGCGGCGTCGGAGAGGCATGGACCGGGCATGCAGCCAGTGTTGGGTTAAATCTCGCTCGTCAGTTTTCTCTTTTCTGAGCATTTTACGGGGTCTAATTTCACTTTACGCTTTCCTTTTCTTTGCTGCACTGTGACAGAAGAGCATGCCTCACACTTGGGAGACATCATGAAGGGGAAAAAAAAGTTAATTAAAAAAGATGAGTGACGTCCTTCCCTCGATGTAGTGACGTGTGACTGCATATTTTTCCGCCGCGTTGTCTTTTTCTTTTTGTACAGTTTTAATCATTTATAGGAGTGCGTAAATAACCACAAAATGTCGGAAGACGAGGACCGCCTGCACATTGTGTATTTTGCTTATGTTTCCATTGCTAACGCAGGATGTCTTTTTGAAAGAGGCTTTATGGTACGCATTCTCATTGGAGCCACACGGTGTGCTAGTGGTAAGCAAGTTGGCTGCACAGCCATAAGCTTGAGGGTTCAAATGGTTTCAAATCTTCATTGTAGTTGTACATATGTTTATACAGTACATGTGCCCTGTGATTGACTGGCAGCCAGCCCAGAGTGCGTACCCTGTCTCTCGCCTGAAGTCAGCTGGGATAGGCTCTGGTTTATCCGTGACCCAAATGAGCGCTATAGAAAATGGATAGATGGACATTCTCATTAGCGCCAACACGGCCTCTTGGGGTTGCTGCCCCGGCCCGGGAGGCTCAGCTGTAGCTCTTAGCGGGGTCCAAAAATGAGGAATAATTATAGTCCCTTTCAGAAGCACTGGCTGCACTCCGGGAGGGGGCAGATATCCATATGGCCCAGCGCACTTCCACATGAATGTGACTGAGTTCTGGCATGGAAAGCAGGAGTCATTATCAGGAATAATCAAGCATTCATTCTCCTCCTGTTCAAGAAAGCGCGCGTGTATTGTAATGAGGTCGGAGGGGGGCATAATCCACACAATCACTCTGTGGTGTCTCCCCTCCAAAAAACATGTCGGACACGGTGAATCCACATTTAAGAGGCACGATTTATGAGTCAGATGCAGCACAGAGGAGCCGGGTGTGTGTGTGTGTGTGTGTGTGGGGGGGGGGGGGGGGGGGGGGGGGGGGTGGGGTTAAGTGCTCGTTTTACGGTGGCGGCGATAAGAGGAGATGTCAGCTTTTTTTATGAGCGATACTTAGAAGCGTGAAAACGCCTCTTTTCTTCCTCAGACCCTGGCATCTAAACGCCGCCAATGAGGTGCGAAGCCTCTGCGAAATTTAAAGCAGGGGGGATGCATTACGAGATGAGATCCCGATAATGACTGTATTTTAAATATTTACTGCCCGCCGCTTGTTTATCTCTCCTAGCACATCGGCGGCAGGAAAACAAACTGTTGTTCAGCCAGCATAGTGTGCAAGGATGCAGGGGTGACATTTTTTTTTTTCTATTCTGAGAGCCTCCTTGATGGTAGCGTGTCATTAAATTTCCTTTGAACACAACCCTGATACTCTCAGCGTTATCTCCCTCCCCCTCCCTGCTCTGTTGTGTCTGTGCTCGGCCATTCTGCCATGATTGACACACCTCGATCTGGAGCGCCAGGATTAAACCTATCAATCACATCAAGCTTGGAGACACACAAAAAGAGAGGGGCAGTAAATTCAATTGAGAGCACACGGAGAAGATTGAGGTGGAGAAATATAGAAGGCCATTACTGGACGATAGGGCTGCAGGAAAGTGAGGCCTTGCAGACTCCATAAATTCATATCCAACGACTGCAGGAGGCAAACAGCAGAGAGGCTACTGTAAACCCTGCTGCCGCTTGCCTTTGTGATCTTTTAAAGCGCCATTGTGCAAAGTCAAGGACGGCCTTTACAGGGGAAAACTCCTCTGGATAACAAATCACCGTAAAAAAAAAAAAAAAAAAAAGCAGGTGTTTTAGAACTGCCCCGCAGGATGTTTACGCAATACTTCCTGTTTATCTGCCGCTGACTTTACCTGAAGGTCATTTGGTTGCAAAAGCATGCCTACATACTGCATGAATGCTCAATGTTTTATGTAGCTGTTCAGATTGCATTCAAAGTGTGACCTGAGAAGACTACAAATAAACAGTTTAGTAGTGCTCTGGGCGTATTATATTAATAATATATACCTGTAGACAGTGGCAAACATGAGCTCCACAAGATTGTCAGAAGGACTTTATCTTGCTTAAGGGATGAGGATCTTTAATTAGCCAACAATGAACTCGCAGCGCACACGGTAAAATGAAGACTAGACAAAACACTTACTAAAATCACGGTGCCAATGCAAAATTGATAGCACAAAATCTAACCCAAGGGTGTCTACACTTGCGGCTCGCGGCTGTTCTTTTGTTGACCCGCGGCACATTCTAAGAATAGAATTTCCCAAGAAAACAAAACAAAACAAAAAAAAATGAAAAAATGAAAAAAATCAGTAATAATTTTAGAAGTATAAAGTCAAAATATTAAGACAAGTTGTATAATAAGAAGAATAATGTAATATTATGAAACTAAATTATTTTTGTTGCATTGAGTTGAAATATTATGTAATTTTTTGTAAAAAAAAATTTAATTTTTTAAAAAGTTCTAATATTATGGAAAACAAAGAAAATAACCGATAAAGCTGTAATTTGTGGAACATAAGGTTGCGGAAAAAGTTATAATGTTATGAGAACAAAGTCAAAATATTATGGGAATAAATTCATAAACATCAGAAGAAAGTTTATAGGAAGAAAATCAAAATAGTTGAAAAATTTAAAAAACAACAGCAGAAATTAAAAAACACAATAGCTGTAATTTTACAAGAATAAGTCAAGATATATAAAGACAAAAAAGTTGTATTGTAATTAAAAACAAGTCGCAATTTTACAAGAATAAACTCATAATATGAGTAAAAATAATGCCATTTTAGTAGCATGGGGTAGAAATGTATCTTTTCTTTATTCGTGACATTATGAGAAGCAAAACAAAGTTGTAATTTTTGGAAAATAACATTGGGAAAAACATTACAATATTATGGTAATAAAGTTAAAATATTGTGGGGAAAAAAGTAAGAATATTACGAACAAAAAGTTTACAAAGATGATTGAAGAAGAAAGAAAAGAAAGAAAAGAAAAGTAACAGCAAAAATTGGAGTGAAGTGAAGTTGACACTAATAATAGGCTGTCTCAGCTATCTGGACCCCGAGCCTAGAGTTTGACACCTGCGGCCTATGGTGTGAAAACAGGATACAAATACAAAATAAAAGCAAAAAACAGGAAATTAAGCTGAACAAAGGAAAACCAAACCTAAAAGTCCCAACTGGAACATGACACATGTTCTGAACTGTTACTACTAAAAACTGAAAAGATTAGATAAGTTGTATGGTTTTTTTTCATTACTTTTGTGGAATATTTGACTAATAACCACATTTTTGTGACTATTTAATGCGACCCAGTCAGTCCCCCAGGATTGACTCCACCCCCAGCGGGCTCCTGGTAAGTACAATTTGAGACCCTTGCCTTACAACAACTGTGGTGAACTAGATGTGGTGTTGAGTGGTTCATGTTCTGGACCAGTACTCACGCTTTATGGTCAGCTCTCCATAGTTGGACACCCCCACCCCTTTGTCCGAGTGCACGATGCAGCGGTAGCGTCCCGAGTCGCCCTTGGTGGTGTTCTCCACGTCAAAAGTGCCGATGAAGCGGCGGTTGTTCCAAGGTTTGGTGGCTTTCATGGGGGCCTCCCGTCCCCCCATGCCCTGCATGGACACAAGAAAACCAGGCTGGGCCTCGTGTGTTGGACAAGCTCAACATCTTCAGTCCCATCCATGTCATTGCCAGCGATACATGAATGACTGCAAAGAAGCAGCAGCAGGCAGATTTGGATAGGGGACATTCGTTCATTAGAAATGTTTCTTCTCTGCCGACAGCAGATTTGGTCTCATGTTTGTTGTACAGCTCCCTCGCTAATGAGGACGTGATTTATTCAACATGATGGAGTACCTGGCACAGGACCTTTGACGCTGGGTGTTCGCATCACAGCCAGGAAAAGCTGGAGCTGCCAAATGCACTACCTTTGTCGCCGAGATCAAGGTCCACCCCTGGCTGCTGTGAGGCTTGGATATAGAACAAGGTCTCAGCAGAGCCCATGTCTATACGGGTTAAAAGCACACGGTGGTGAGCTGACACCTGTAATCCCCCTGGCTGCTAGCTGGAAAGTTCCGTCCAGGATCCAATGAAGCAATGTGTGAATGTCACAGCTTGAACGTTACACTGCTACTTGTCACTCGCACGTCTTCAAAGAAAAATTGGTTTTCTTTTAATATCTGTCCCATATTAGAGTATATTTCACCAATTTCAAATAAGTGTGAAAGGTGCCACAATAGTGTATAGAAAGTGTGTGCCTTGATGCTGGCTTTTGGCTGGCTTTCGGCTTTCTGCTTTTAATAAGCCCTAATGGGAACAGGCCATTTCATGAGTGTGTAGCTTCAATGCTAATGAGCTGTGTTTGTCCACGCCCACTATTGTAGACCACTTTTGACATATACACTGTAATTTTGCACTTGTCCAACGCCATATATCACATACAACGTAGTAATATTAAGGAACGGGACAGGAGGACACAAATATTAGCAACACTAGCATACAGTGTTGTGAAAGTGTTTGACCCCATTCTGATTTCTTAATTTTTACTAAACTTTTTACTTTTTACTTAATTTTTTTAGTTTTTCACACTTAAATGTTTCAGATCATCAAACAAATTTAAATATTAGTTAATGACAAAACAACTGAATGCAGTTTTTAGTTGAAACTTTGTATTATTAAGAGAGAAAAAAATAAAAACCTACATGGCCCTGTGACCGTAAAAGGTGGTTCATGCATGAAAACCCTCCAATGTGGCGGAATTATAACAATTCTGCTAAGATGAGTGTGCCAGAATTCTGTTAAAGACTCATTGCAAGTTATTGCAAAGGCTTGATTGCAGTTGTTGCTGCCCAGGGTGGCCAACCAGTTATTAGGTTTAGGGGGCAATCACTTTTTCACACAGGGCCATGTAGATTTGGATTTTTTTCTCCCCAATAATAAAAAAGTTTCCTTTAAAAACTGCATTTTGTGTTCAGTTGTGTGTGTTGTCATTGACTAATATTTAAATTTGTTCGATGATCTGAAACGTTAAGTGTGACAAACATACAAAAAAAAAATCAGGAAGGTGGCAAACACTTTTTCACACCACTGTAGCTATGTGTGCTAAAGTGCTAACATTGCACTCACACGAACAGCAACATTGTGCTAGGTTTGCATATTCACTAAAGAAAAACAAAACCATCAAACTTACAGCTCCCACATCTGTAGCTGACTGATCATTGGCATAGCTCCAGGCTGCGTTTTAAGGTGTGTAGCGAAACCTTTTTCTTCTTCCTTTTTTTTTTTTTTGTGGTGGCTGTACACATGGGGCGGGTCATGTGCTGTTTTGTGCAGTTAAAATGAACGTTTGTGCTGTTATACTTGAGTTGAGTTTTCATAGATTGCATAATCATCTTATAGTAAAAAACTAACATAATACAATCTACATTTTTTATATAAACAGCACAAACGAAAAAAAAAAGAATGACACTATTTCGGTTTCATTCTGAGCACGTCGGAGGGATGGGGCTGATTATGTAATCACTGGACACTTAAATCTTTGATTGACCTATAAATTAATCTGTAATAACGCAAAAACAAAAACAGCACAAACATTTTAAAGGCACAAAGCAACACAAAAGATTGCAACTACTTTACCAGTTTTGCATGGGTCGGGGAGTCCGACTTTTGGTTTTGGGTGCTCCTTCTCTCAAAATTGGAGCAAGCAAGTGAAGTCTTATGTTTCAGTGTTTGGTTCCCAGGTGCAACACGGATGATGGCTGTTACTCAAGGATGAGTTCAACTTATTTTACAATATCTGTAGTTAGTCTCCATTCTAGTTCCAGAACCCTGAGATGGTTCCTAATTCAGATATTTATATTTAAGATCCCGTCCAAAAGGATAAAAGTAGGCTTTCAGCACAAGAAAAATGGAGAAAGTGTCTCTCACCTGAAGCCAAAGGCGGAAATTGTCCCTCTTGCGTCCATTTACGGTGCAATGAAAGGATGCAGTCTGTCCAGCATTGACCTCCACTCCTTTTATGGTCAGGAAGTGTGGCGTGTTCACTGAGGAACAAAAACAGGCAGAAAAGGTCTATTGAATTCAGACAAGATTAAACAATGCTGAGTTGTGCTTGTGAAGATGTTAACATAATACTGTATGTAAAGCATTTCCTTATTTCCAAGGGTGCAATCACACCTTTGACTTGAATTTTTATGGAACAAAAACAAAAAACAAAAAAAGACACCAAAAATGACACACTTGTGTGTCAAAGTATGGTGTTTACAGCTGTTAACTTATTTTTCCACTTGTGTGACAAGACTTGCATGACAACATGTGACTTAAAACATTGCCTGGATGGTTAACAAAACTCTCTGTGCTACAACCTTATCGTGATGGATGAGTTTACGCATCCCGATGATTCTAGGAGCTACATTGCTGGAGGCTTTTTTGCACATGGTAGCGTCACCCTTGACAAACAGCTCCTAGGTGAGGGACCAGACAAAGCGTAGCTCAAATAGACCCCGATGATAAGTAAGACAGATGGACTTGGTTTTCCGTCGCCTGGACGCGGGTCACCCCTCTGGAGCCAGGCCTGGAGGTGGGGCACGAAGGCTAGCGTCTGATGGCCGGGCCTCTACCCATGGGGCCCGGCCAGCCACATCCCGAAGAGGCAACGTGGGCCCCCACTCACATGAGCTCACCACTCATGGGAAAGTATTAGCCCACATTCCATGTTGTGTTTATACACTGCTACATGGACTGTGTTGTGATATCATGTGCCATGTGCTTCATGTATCAGAATCAATATCATGGTGACGTACTCAATGAACAGTTGTCCGTCTGGTCCAGCCGGTCTGGGGCATCTTTTCCAGTTTATTTTGTGAAGGTGGAAATAAATTTCTATCACTGCAGGGTTTGTAAGTGCTAATAATGCTTTGTTCGTTGTGATGCGATCTCTTGAGCAATGTCCTTGCCATACACATCAAGCCTTTCCATCGATGGTAACAATGTATGCCTCTCAGGAAATCGCAGCAGGTATATATACTGCTCAAAAAAATTAAAGGAACCCTTCGAAAACACATCAGATCTAAACTGGGGGAAAAATGATCTTGAATATCTTTCCTGATAATAATTGTGTGATGTATTAGTAACAAAATGATGCCACATTATTTGATAGAAATGAAAATGATCACCCTATAGAGGGGGGAAATCAAAGACACCCCAAAAATGAAAGTGAAAAAATGATGCACCACACTGGTCCATTTAGCCAAAATGTCATTGTAGCAACTCAAAATGATTCTCAGTAGTTTGTGTGGCCCCCACGTGCTTGTACGCATGCCTGACAACGGCAGCGCTATCCACCAAATCACAAGAGAAGGCAAATTCTTCAGCTCTCCTTCTCATACTTCAGACTCCAAATGAAAGTTCCCGATAGTGAAGAAGGTCAAGATGCTCCAGGATTGGACGGCCCAGACACCAGACATGAACATTATTGAGCACGTTTGGTGTTAGATGAAAGAGGAGGCTTGGAAGATGAAACCAAAGAATTTTGATGAAGCCATTCCAGATGATTTTATCGATTAGTTATTTGATTAATTGCTGAGACGTATACATGGAGTCCTCCAAGCTCATGGATGTCATACACAGTATTAATTATTCTTACCAAGACACCCTGAATTTATAATTCATCTTCTGATGGTTTTGTAGCATGTTTGTACTTTTCTATTTTCCAGATATTTCAACTTCTTCAATAATCTTCTTAAATGTTCTTTTCGTAATATTATGACTTTATTCCCATAGTATTACAATTTTTTTTCCCCAACCAAACTTTCCAAAAATTACATTATTTTGTTTTGTCGCTCAAAATGTTACAACTTTAAAAATATAATGTACTTTTACTTTAATATTTCAACGTACTACTAAACAATGACATTAATTTTCCTCAAACTATTACGAATTCATTCTCGTAAAATTGTGACTTTTTTTCTCTACAGAATACAACTTTTTTCTCTTTATATTTTGACAAAAAAAAAAAATGTTATTTTCATAATTATTACTTGATTGCCATAATAGTTACACTTAATATAACGTTTTCCACAATCAAATTATAAAAAAAATGTAACTTTATTCCTTGCTTTGTTGTTTTTTTCCAAATTTAAAAACGTCTTTTTCTTTAATAGTTCAACTTTATGCAACCACAATGATCACATTTCTCCTAATATTGTGTTTTTTCTCGTAAAATTTTGTCGTTACCCTTTTTTTGTAAAACTCTTTTTTCACATTTTTGCTGTTGCTATTTTCTTTTGTTGTTCAATTATATTTTTAGAATGTGCCACGGGCCAGTAAAAAAACAGACAAGGACCCAGGCCGTACTTTGGAACCACCTGATCTAAATAAACATACAAATATTGGGCCTCATTCACGAAACGTTCTTACGCACAAATGTGTTCTTAAAGCCTTCTTACGAAGATTTTTGGCATTCACGAAACGTGTTCTTAACTCACAGTTCTTACTGTAGATCTAAGAACAAATTCTATGAACGCTCAGGAGGACTCTTACGCACAAGCAAAGCTTGCACTTTCAATGCGCAATCGCCCTCATGATGGATTATGCAACCTGATCCAAAAAAATGTAGTGCAAATAAAATATCCCAACAATTATTTATCATCAAAACAACTAAAATATACTCCATGGATAAATATATATTCAAATCCCGATTCATTCATCCATTTTCCTACCTCAATCGCAAACGGTATCACTCAATTAATATCCAAATAATCTCAGATTCGAAACAAGATTCTGAATATTGTTGCAAGTTTCCCCGGAGGTACACACGACTCCTACATTTTCCGAAATTCCTCCGTTGGAATGCGCCTGAGTCATGGCGCAGCATGCAACGGATGGTTAATCGGTGCGTAAAATGTTAACTTCTTGCCTTTTGTGTGTTGTTATGTGGCCATTAACTTATTTTACAGGTGATCGAGGCTATGCCCTGGCACCTTGGCTCATGACACCATTGAATAATCCGCAGACCCCACAAGAACAAATGTACAACCAAAAGCACACACGTACACGCTCCTGCATGGAGCGCACCATCGGTATACTCAAGGGACGCTGGATGTGTTTGGACGCTGCAGGTGGAAGGCTGCTCTAGAAACCAGAAAAGGTACAGTAGGTTTTGTAGTATTTAATATTAGGTTTTAGTTTATTTATGCTTTGGAATGGCAAAAAAATAAGAGGCAAACATTCAGATTCTTTGTGAAGGCTCTCATTAATCCAGGAATTCTCCATTGCAAATATGTTTTATTTGGTCAACTGAATAAATAATTGATTCTCTGTTGCAGGTGTGCAGGATCATAATGGCCTGCTGCGTCTTGCATAACATCGCAATGAAACGTGGTGTGTCTATTGCGCACGAGCACCCCTAAGGTAACGACATGCGCCCCCAGCCACGTCTTGAGCCAGAGCACGGGGCTGCTGTATTAATTAGGCAGCGTCTAATCAAATGTAACCACAGAAAAAATACATTGTCACACACAAACTATGTATTTTGACTTTATTTTTCCATCATGATTGTGTAAATATTTTCTAGAGTTTCCGAAATGGTTTGGTTTCTGATTGATGGCCCACCTCTTGTTTCCTCCAAATCCCTCCGGTGCAGCCTAATCTTTTTTTTGAGTCTATTTTAAGTCAAAACACTTCTTTTTAACCTCTGCGGTGGCGCGTTTCTCCGTGGAAACGGCATTTATGTTTCCTGCAATGGTGCTCCATGCCGACTCTTTTTGGATGGCCTGATGACCGGTGGATACACGTGAAAATAAGGTGGTCTTGTGTTCGCTCACTCCTTATAAAAGCACCTCTATTTCAGTAGAATTGAAGTTTTTCTTTCGTTTGTTGTCCAGCTGCTCCTCAGTCTTGCCCTTGCGCGTTGCCATCTCCGCCTCCAGCTGCCTGTTGCGCAAGGCACATTTTTTTACCTTATATAGGCAATAATAGGCGGTGACCTATGCAAATTAGGCCTCACATGCACGGGCATCGCAGTTGGCATTCATCAACCTAAGAACACCGGTGCGAACGATTATCCCTACTTAAGAACGTGTCGTGAATGTGGCGCAGTTTCCAACCCGCGCCTTCTTAAGTACACTTCTTAAGAAGACTTTTAAGAAGATGTTTGTGAATGAGGCCCATTGTTCCTACATGCTGTTGGTGTGACTGTGCTGACAGTTATAGTCAGCAATAATAGTACATAGTAATTTTTGGCAAAATTTTTGGGCAAAAATGTACATCTGTCACAGTTTTCATACAATATTGCACATAAAGTAATCTAGTAGTAGTCTAGTAGTAGTAGTAGTAGTAGTAGTTTGTCCTATACTGTGCTCACTAACCGTGCAAATTATATCAAGTAACTGCTGAATAACCCAAAAGGGGGCTGAAGAAAGTTGCGAGTGGCAGCAATTTGATACAGAAGGTGAGGAACACTATTGAATTCAATCTCACTAGGATGTATGGGAAGTCCGCATCAACAATATGTTCCATCCATTCGCCATGTCTTATTATTTCACATTGTTTTCTGCATGTAAAACTAGAAGTATGCTGTATAAAATGTATGTTTTGGTCATAATTGGGGGTTTCTGGATTGGATTTACATGATTTCTTACGGGAAAAATTGCCTCGGTTTTGGTCGGATCTTTTCAAACAAATTAATGACGAGGTAGTTCACCTTGGGCAGCTCTAGTGTAGTAGTGATGAAAATTGGAGAGCCCTGGTGTATATTTTTGTAATATAGAGTAATATCTTACAATAATGTTTCCGCCCTCTAGTTCACACTCGCAAGCAAACACTTGCTAGATATTTAACAACTAGATGCAATGAAGAATAAAGCGATGTTAGGTTGGTTGTCAGAGCAGCTGCCTGGCTTGTTTGTGAAAGTGACAAAGAGCGAGACGCTGCCTTGAATGGATGCTGCACTTTAGTTTAGTACGTGTTGCCTCGATACACCTGAGGCCCCTGCAATTGTTTCAGTGAAAAAGGGCAGACCCAAATCTCCCAAATGAGACACAGGAGGCAGTTCTGCTACTAATTGTGCCGCCACTTAACTTCACCCCTAAATTAAGGCGAGGCATTTTTCTCTCTGGCTTGCGAGGGTGCTCGTTATCGTTACTCGCATATTCCACTCAAACTTATGTGGGACATTTGTGATTAGCGGGGCTATTCTGCACAAAGAAATAGGGCAATTCCGCCCAGCGACCTTCGTTTGAAACGTAAACCAACTCTCCAAAGACGTGGCAAAAAAACGAGCTAATTCTATCGCTTTCATCAGTGCGACTTTATATTTTACGACCTCCTCTTTTCAGCTGCAGCCTCTTTTTATGGCGTCCTCTGTCAATTCTGCCGCTGCCAAAGAGCCAGCGTCTATTTTTCTCTCATCATGTTAATGACGGAGGCGTGGCCTAATCACACCTTTTCTTGGATCTTTTTAATGGTGGTATAATTAGAAAATGAATGGGCTGAGGAGATGCTCTTATCACTCAAACAGACCTGATTGCCACTGAAGAGAATATTGATCCCACCGGGAACACATTTAAACATCGATCACGTTGCCAGGCCCCATTGATCGTCTCGCGTACATTCAGATGCAACGCATATCGCCATATAAATCCATCGCATTGATGGAACATTTGTAGGAATCGGGCCACTTTGGAATGGTTAGTGAGTCATTAACATTTAACAATGAAGAGCATGATACTTTTTCATCTATGAAAAGCAGAGCAGAATCTGGATCAATTGATGAAAACCCACTCGCTATTGATTTGGTCTTTAAACAAGCAGAGTGTAGAAAAGCTCTTAGTTTAAAAGTTAAGGAGCCCGCATGGACTGACGAGAACTAAAAGCACGGAAATGCAGAGTCCAAAGGAAGTCTGGCGGTCCCACAGCAACAGAACCTGAGCCTGGAATTCTGATTAAAATGTTAAGAAAAAAAAAATTGCAAGAATGTACATTTTGCATTGTTGGCTCTTAAAGAGGTTCTGAGTAGAGCTCCAAAATGCAAAAACTGGGAATAAGGCAAACAAAAACTGAGCAAGTTATTGCAAAGAAGCACTAAAGTGAAATAGGCTGTTCATCAGCTGATCAAAAGTTTAAGAGCACAGCCTTTAAAAAGGCAAAATCCTGGCAAAAATGTGGATTGAATGTGATTTTGTGTCAGGTATTCACACTGTCATGATCTCTTGATGGCAAACACAAAAAAGCTTTCTCTCTTTGAAAGCAATGGAATTGTTGAGCTGCATAAGCAAGGCCTCTCGCAGCGCGCCATTGCTGCTGAGGTTAGACGCAGTAAGACAGTCATTTTAAACGTCTTTAAACATCCTGAGGGTTATGGAACAAAAAAGACAAGTGGTTGACTCAAAAGAATGTCACCGGCCCTGAGCCACAAGGTCCCATTGGTTGCATAAGCGGCATAGAAAATGGGTGGATGGATTCAAAGCCTAATCTCCATCAAGGCCACAAAATTGGGCGTTTGGAAATTGCACGAGAGCACCAATTATGGGACATTGAAAGATGGAAGAAAGTTAGTTTTATTGTCTGATGAAAAAAATGTTAACTTGACAGTCCTCATGACCTCCAACGTTACTGGCATGACAAGGAGATCCCACCTGAGATGTTTTCCACACGGCACAGTGGAGGGGGCACCATCATGATCTGGGGTGCTTTTACCTTCAATGGAACAATGGAGCTTCAGGTTGTGCAGGGGTGTCAAATGGCAGGTGGCTATGTGCAGATGTTGCAGAGGCCATCCCTCATGACTGAAGGTCCTCGTCTGTGTGGCAATGACTGGGTTTTTCAACATATGTATATGTACAATATGATCATATATACAGTATATATATATATACACAGTATATATATACACAGTATATATATATATATATATATATATATACGGTTACGATAACAACACAAAATGCAGTTTTTAAATGCAACTTTTTAGTATTAAGGGAAAAAAAAATCCAAACCTACATGGCTTAGTGTGAAAAAGCAATTGCCACCCTGAGCAGCAACAACTGCAATCAAGTCTTTGTGATAACTTGCAATGAGTCTCTTACAGCGCTGTGGAGGAATTTTGGCCCACTCACCTTTGCAGAATTGTTGTACTTCAGCCACATTGCAGAGTTTTCGAGCAAGAACTGCCTTTTTAAGGTCATGCCACAGCATCTCAATAGGATTCAGGTAAGGACTTTGACTAGGCCACTCCAAAGTCTTCATTTTGTTTTTCTTCAGCCATTCAGAGGTGGACTTGCTGGTGTGTTTTGGATCATTGTCCTGCTGCAGAACCCAAGTTGGTTTCAGCTTGAGGTCATGAACAAATGGCTGGACAGTCTCCGTCAGGATTTTTTGGTACACAGTAGAATTCATGGTTCCATTTATCACAACAAGTCTTCCAGGTTCTGAAGCAGCAAAACAGTCTCACACCATCACACTACCACCACAATGTTTTACTGTTGGTATGATGTTCTTTTTCTGAAAAGCGGTGTTACTTTTACACCAGATGTAATGGAACACACACCTTCCAAAAAGTTCAACTTTTGTCTCATCAAAATCATCAAGATGTTTTCTGTAAAAATTGAGATGTTCTTTTTGTTCAGCAGTGGTTTTCGTCTTGGTTCGCTGGAGTCCCAGTGCTTTAGAAATACCTTTATAACCTTTTCTAAACTGATAGATCTCAATTAATTTCAGTTAAGCTATGTTTTAACAGGGCCGACAATCACTTTTTCACACATGGCCATGTAAGTTTGGATTTTTTTTCTCCCTTAATAATAAAAAGTTTCATTTAAAAACTGCATTTTGTGTTCAGTTGTGTTGTCATTGACTGATATTTAAATGAGGTAGAACCATTGCTCCTTCACATGGACAGGAGCCGGTTGAGGTGGCTCAAGTGTCATGGACCCTTCCATGGTGGGGTGTCCCAAACATGCCCAGCCAGGAGGAGGTCCGCCCCACGGCAGACCTCGGACACGCTGGAGGGATTATCTCTCACAGCTGGCCTGGGAACGCCTTTGTGTCTCCCCCTGTGTAACTGGAAAAGGTGGCCAGGGACTGGGAAGTGAGCTTCCCTACTGAGACTGCTGCTCTCCTGCGACCTAGGCCCGGATAAGTGGGAAATAATTGGATGGCTAGATGGATGGGTTTGTAAAATAAGTAAAATAAACGGCAAAAACCAACCCAATGTGCTAAAAATGTATACAGTATATTTTAAAAGAAAAGAATGCCTACATACCAGCTTTGTGTTATTAATATCAGTATTTTTTTCTTACATTACTCCTTTTTGCACAAATTTTGTCGTGGATTTTTGGAATAATAATAAAATTATCATTCTGCAGGCCACTTTAGACACCCCTGGCTTATGCAGTGATGAAATAACACAAGTGCTTAAAAAATAATAATAGTACAAAATACAATAAATAAATAAATACATCAATAATAATGAATAATAAATTTAAAAAATAAAATATGAAAGGTAAATGTCTAAATAAATACAGGGTCAAAGCCTGGCAAAATCATGGTAAAATGGATATAATACAGGATAAAATTAAGCTATAACTTAAAATGATGAGAAATGAATGACATATGGTGTATTGCTTGATATGGTTGAAATTGGCATGCCTGCTTCTGCAGTACAAATGAATGGTTGATAATCAATATGCTTACGGTACCGAGGATTTACCTGACAGACTTTACTGAACATCCTAAAGGCAATGTAATTGTGCACGTTCTTTGTTTTTTATTCTGCTTGTAACTCAACAAAATCACATCCTGATCATCCACTGCAAGTTCATAAATCTTCAAGGCAGCCACCAGGAGGTTTTCCAATGCCCTTTGTTTGACGAGTGGACCTTGACACAACAATGTACATTTGGAAGGGTGTCATGGAAGGGACAATGCCTTTTTGATGACGAAGGAGGGGAAAAAAAGGAAGACTTACTGCACTGGTGGCCTTGGACCAGAATGTCTTTGATGGCCAGCAAGCCGCGCTGCCCAGAGGTTACGACTTCAAACACAATCTGAGGAGCAGAAGAAGAGCATAAAATATGAGGTCATGGACGAAGGCTACCTGAGTGCTGCAGAACAATTGCATTATTTTGCAACATCGAGACGTTGATATGTGGTTTGACATGCAAGACTTATAACCAAATTTCACCTTCATATGACATCTCATGCATCAGTAATTACATTTAAGTGCTTTATTACTTTTTACCTTTCTGTTATTTTACTTTTAACTTTTTTTTTTTTTTTTTTAACTCTTGTGTGACAATGGCGAATGGTTACCTGCAAGGAAACTTTGTCATCATTGCTTAGCACAAAAAGGGCTTACAGGCACGGATATTGGTGCTAGTAAGACTGCAACTAAATCAACCATTTATCAGATCATTAAGAACTTCAAAGAAAGAGGTTCAAGAAGAAGGCTTCAGGGCATCCAAGAAAGACCAGCAAGTGTCTGGAATGTCTCCAAAAGTTGATTTATCTGAGGAATCGGGGCAGCACCAGTGCAGCGTTTGCTCAAGTATGGTAGCAGGCAGGTGTGAGTGCATTTGCACGCACAGTGAGGCGGAGAATTGTGTGCAGATGGCCTGGTGCCAAGACGGGCGCATAGAAGCCACATCTCTCCAGGAAAAACATCAGGGACAGACTGGTATTCTGCAAAAGGTACAGGTATTAAACTCCTGGAGACTGGAGTAAAACCATTTTCTCTTATGAATCCTCTTTTTGATTTTTTGGGCCGTCCAGAGAAAAGCTTGTCCAGAGAAGAAAAGGTGAGCGCTACCATCAGTCGTGTGTCAAGCAGCAGTAAAGCATCCTGAAATCATTCATGTGTGGGGTTGTTTCTCAGCCAAGGGCGTGGGCTCAGTCACAATTTTGCCTAAGAACACAGCCACAGATAAAGAATGGTACCAGAACAACCTCCAAAAGCAACTTCTCCAAACCAATCAGAAGGCAGTTTGGTGACAAACAATGCTTTTCAGCATGATGAAGCACCTTGCCATGAGGCAAAAGTGATAACTAACTGGCTCAGGGAACAAAACATCAACATTTGGGTCCATGGCCAGGAAACTCCCCAGAACTTAATCCCTTTGAGACTTTCTCGTCAATCCTCAAGAGGCGGGTGGAGAAGCAAAAACCTACAAATTCTGACAAACTCAAAGCATTGATTATGCAAGAATGGGCTGCCATCAGTCAGGATGTTGGCCAACACTGCAAAAACGGAGTCTTTAGATAAACTTAATGTAACTGTCAATAAAAGTCAATGATGGTCAGGGGAGGCATATCCCTGGAAGGACGCACAGACCTCTACAGGTTAGATAATGGCACCCTGACTGCTACTACGTATCGGGATGAAATCCTTGGACCCATTGTCAGAACCTACGCTGGTGCAGTGGGACCTGGGTTCCTCCTGGTCCACGACAATGCCCGACCTCACGTGGCTAGTGTATGCAGGTAGTTCCTGGAGGATGAAGGAATTGATACCATTGACTGGCCCCCACGTTCACCTGACCTAAACCCAATAGAACACCTCTGGGACATTATGTTTAGGTCCATCTGGCGCCGCCAGGTTGCTCCTCAGACTGTCTAGGAGCTAATTAATGCCCTGGTCCAGATCTGGGAGAAGATCCCCCAGGACACCATCCGTAGTCTCATTAGGAGCATGCCCCAACGTTGTCAGGCATGCGTACAAGCACGTGGGGGCCACACAAACTACTGAGAATCATTTTGAGTTGCTACAGTGACATTTTAGCAAAATGGACCAGTGTGCTGCATCATGTTTTCACTTTCATTTTTGGGGTGTCTTTGATTTCCCCCCTCTATAGGGTGATCATTTTCATTTCTATCAAATTATGTGGCATAATTTTGTTACTAATACATCACCCACTTATTATCAGGGAAGATATTCAAGATCATTTTCCCCCCAGTTTAGATCTGATGTGTTTTTGAAGTGTTCCTTTAATTTTTTGGAGCAGTATATTAGCAGTGGGGAGAATGTAGGTAATGTGGAGAATAGTGTGTTTGCGTGAAAGTCACATGAAAAACTCTACAGCTCACGACTACTACAATAACGTAACGTTAAAAGTGGAGTAAAGCCACGCGGCAGCTTTGCTCGCAGTACCTCTTATATGTCTGTGAATCACTTAGAACAATGCTGTGGGAATATCACTGTGGAAACAGTCTGTGATTGTAGGACCCTGTGTGAGTGATTATGAGAAAGTTTTTTAATTCAATTCAATTCAGTCTTGTTTTTTTTGCAGGGAAATACACTGAAGATGAAGGCTGACTAGCTTTTAGCATAACATTAGCTCGCCTGCTCTAAAGTATTTATAAATGTTACTTTATTTATTGTGGAAACATGTCAGGGAGGTATTTATTTAGGTTCTTATTCAACTTCTAAGAGATGCTTCTGAGTCTAAGAACTCCATGCTCTTCTGTAGCTATTTTTCTATTTGTTTGGTGAAATGAACATGCTTAAGGCAGTTAAAAGAAGCTAAGTGTTTGTATTATTCAATATTTTTACACCAATTTTTGTACTTTTACTGCAAAGGAATATCTGCCCCAAATATCACTTATCGATCTCCTTAACTACTCATAATCAGCATCGGTCCTGAAAAACCCACATCAGTTGATCTCTAGGAAATAAACCTTCAAATGAATTCCAACGCTTCCCCGACTGATGCAAACAGTAAGCAGCAGTTAGAAATTAGCATAAAAAGCTATTTCTGCGGGAAGATGTCAGCATATGCCAACCAGATAATATTATTTCTTCTGTATAGTCCACATTAGCAGCAAACACTAGCTAGCAAGTCACCAATTACACAATTTGAGAATGAACACATCACCAAATAACAATACAGTGTTGTTTATGGAATGTGCCATCTATTATCTGCTGCTTTTACACAGCGGCTGTTCCTCTTTTCAGTGCAAGTGTTGGACGAGCACAACTCGTTTTGAGCCTCAACAAATGGTCCACAGCCCAGTTAGAGGGTGTGTCCCGGCAGAATGTCAGAGTTATTTACTTGCTGGTGTGCAGTGTGGTAAAAAAGGAAACAGATTGTCAGTCCTTTCCCTAAAAAACAGGGTGTGGTGCCCAGCCTCTCCCTGTACTGCACATGTCCTGCATAGCATGACTCCATAAATAACGGGATATGTTGTGCAGGTGTTGCCATACGTTCATGTGCAATCATTAGCGTGGCATGCCTAAGTGCTGCCTGCCGCACGCCAAAGCTTTGCGGCACGTCTCAGAGATTCCTTTTGTGGCCTCGGCATGTGTAGGCGGAGTCACTTCCTATTGTCATCAGGGAGGCAGGATGCCTTCAGATAAGGCTGTCTAATTATTAATGCCTTTTTTGTGTCACTCGGAATATGAAAGTGAATATCCCGGCTGCCAATTATGGCCCCATTACAGGCTAATATGATGGAAATTAAAAGGCCAAGCACTTCATATATCGCCATCAGACAAATGAACCAGGCCCCGCTGCCTAATTGAAATCCTTTGTTTGTGCATACAGACATCAGTCAGGCCGTCTAAGCACTGCCATATAATTGATTCCACCATCAATGATAGCGCCTGGCCTAATTGGGCCTGACCCACAGAGCCAACATATCCACGCGGGACACACGCCGTCACCATTGTCACCAGAAAGTTCAGTGTCCTCATTTGTCAGAGGGACAGACGGCAGGCCAACACTCGACGCCGCCATCATCCCCCGAGGGTGGTGGCTAAGTAGTACATTACAGCAGGATTGATTAGCTCTGCCGCTACTGTATTGAAATCAAGACAGATGAGGACGTTTGGCTTTTTCTCTCGCATGAAGCTTTCCTCATGTAACATTTCATAAAAAATCCACTGTTGGCTCTACTCAAAGTTTTAGGGATGACCCCACACAAAAGTAATTATGAAAAAAAACACACACTCATGACGACAGAAAGGCTTCCAGGCAATTAAAAAATAATTAAGAATCAGGTGGCTTCCCTTTGACAATTGTGTAGGTTAGCAGGCAATTAAAGACACACATAATTAGTGTCATGTTGTTAATTAGTGCCACTTTCCAGCTTTCTTGGTGGGTTGTAATGAACAGATCATTAGCCTTTGCAAGTCCATGTGGTGATACCACAACACCATATGACCATTTATTCTTTGCTCTACAAATAGCCACACATCCATAACGTTCATCTTTCAGTATAAATGCAAAAAGTTAACAAGAATTGAACTGCAAGACTGAACAGATCATTCCTCCCCCACACCATGCGGCTTTTCAACGCAACAGAAGGGGAGCCATAAAAACACACACACAGGCCTGGACTTATTGAAATATCAATTTATTATTATTATTATTATTATTATTATTATTATTATTATTATTATTATTATTATATACTATGATGTATTAATATTACTATTCATTATGTATTATTGCACTACAAATTTGACATGATCTGTCCCATATTTATTTGTTTATTCATTTGTATTGTATTTTGTTATTTTTCTTGTCTCTTGTGTCTTGCCTTGGTTGTTTTATTTTATTTTGTTATTAAGTTCATTATGACGTTTTTGCAGAGCTGCTGGAAATGTGAATTTCTCTTGGAGATCAATAAAGCATCTATCTATCTATCTATCCATCTATCTATCTATCTATCCATCTATCTATCTATCTATCTACAGTATCTATGTACAGTATCTACCTATCTATCTATCTGTAGTATCTATCTATCTATCTACAGTATCTATGTACAGTATCTATCTATCTATCTATCTATCTATCTATCTGTAGTATCTATCTATCTATCTATCTATCTATCTATCTATCTATCTATCTATCTACCTACAGTATCTATGTACAGTATCTATCTATCTATCTATCTACCTACAGTATCTATGTACAGTATCTATCTATCTATCTATCTATCTATCTATCTACCTACAGTATCTATGTACAGTATCTATCTATCTATCTATCTATCTATCTATCTATCTATCTATCTATCTATCTATCTATCTGTCTATCTGAGTAATTGATGCAGCCTTTACAGCATTTCCACCAAGATGTACAGTTTAGTCCCGCACATGACGGGACGGTCATATCTATAATAAAAAATGTACAAGAAGAAAGTGTAAAAAATAAAGTAAAAACAGCAAAAATGGAAAATCGTGCAAAAAAGCGTAACATAAGCAGAAAAAGTTCATTCATAATGATCATAATATGCTTGTCACCGATAACGCAAAGCCGAGATGCAGGTTTTTTTCTTTAAATGTACAAAACGTCTCAGCATATCGACATGGGTTGGTTTACAAACTGTAAAAGTGTCCTTGCATCCTTTGATTTTTTCAGTATGCACCCCTCAGCAGAAAATGTTTGGACACCCCTGCCTTAGCCCTGGCCCTAGCCCTAACCCTAATCATAAAGTATGATAGTATAGTATTACTTTTAAAATCGGAAGTTTCTTCTCCCCTTTCCGTCCTAGTGTGCTGACGTGGTGTTGTCATTCTTTAGACAGCCTACTGAGTTCAGACTGAATCAACAGCGCCTTTGCTGGTTGCAGCTGAGTAGTGTACTTCATTTTGCCTCAAGCAATACCACACATGATTCTCAGGGATCGATTAAAATGCCTCTCCCAACTGCAAACCATAAAACCAACACAAACATGGCTTTCAACACTTTTGTTAACAGTTACTCAAACACAAGCCTCGGTTTTCGAACGCCCCAGTTTTTTTGTGATTCAGTTTTTGACAAACATTTCGCCAGAACTTTGTCTCAGTTTTCGTAGACTGTCTTGGTTGTCATACAACACTACGTGTAACAAACTAGTCCGTTTGCTCTGGACTGTATTGTTCCACGGAATGGAGTGCCCAAACAAAGCACCCTTGGTGTTGCTGGTTCACTATCCGTGCATTCTACAAAAACTGTGGAGTCCTGCTTGGTGGAAAACTGAGCTTGCGGTTTGCCTGAGCCATGATTACTAGTCTACATGCGCACTGTTATTTTCTCAAGATTCAATTTGGAGCGAGCCCCAAAGTGAAAACATTTGGCTACACTGGCTTTGCATTAATTTGTCTCACAAGGGTCAGGCTCTTTGCTGTAGACTCTCCACTCTCGCTCTGTCCGTGGCCCTCTCATCACGCGCCGCTCCTGTCTCATGTTCAGCAGCGAGAAACTCAGCTGGGTCTCTTGTTAACTAAGTTATCAGGCTGGCTTTGGTTTGGAGGGCAGGATGAACCACCACCAACACCAACCACCCACCACTTGCTCTGCCAGGCCATAATGAAATAATTTACAGCCCCCGTCGGGAGGTGAAGGGGTCTCTCTCTGCATCGATTAACATTTGGTGAACTCGGGGAACAAGAGCAGAGAAGAGTAATAGCTAGGCGAGTGTGAAATCAGCCTGCCCCGGCCGCCAGTCTTGTGCGCTGCTAAGTGAAAATGAGCTTGAGAAAATGGGAGATGCAGGAGAGCGGGAACAGATTACCATGGATACTGAAGGTAGCCTGGTGAATCAATACATGTTTCACTGAATGGGCTGCCATCCTTTGGGGCCTCCGCCATAGACAGACACGCTCCATCTCGTTAAGAAGTGCTAATGACTTTGTGCAATGAGTAGCCTTGTTGTGCGTGGAGATGTTACACAAGAACATTCATCACCTGGTAGAAGTTGGGCCAGTAGGTGCTGACGGCCAGCTCCACCTGAGCCCAAGAGCGGGACGCCGGGCTAGACACGTTCCAAACGGGCATTCCCATCGGACTGTTGTTCTCTTTGATGTAGACGTTGAGGTGGCCCGGGTGGCTGTTGTCCCTGCCGCCGATGTAGTAGTGGAAAATCACGCAGTGCGTGTCATTCTCCCTCAGCTGGGGTGTCAGCAGCAAGGCCTTCTGCCCGGAGAAGCGTCCCGACGTATTGACCATCATGAAGGCAGAACCTGCAGCAAAGGACAACAAGGGACATCAAGCACAAAGCATGGACTCAAAGGAAACTAGACTGGACCGACAGAAACCTAAAACTCTATGTGACGTGGGACACAAGCAAATACAAAATGCAAACATCAGGCTACTCAGCATCCTATGAAAGGTCACAACATACATTACAGCAGT
Organism: Dunckerocampus dactyliophorus; assembly: GCF_027744805.1. Lineage (NCBI taxonomy): Eukaryota > Metazoa > Chordata > Actinopteri > Syngnathiformes > Syngnathidae > Dunckerocampus > Dunckerocampus dactyliophorus. Next base: position 26,962,305 of record NC_072820.1, on the reverse strand, counting down.
GGTTGTCCAAATTTTCACAGTCGCGTACCCCTTTAGACATTTGTCTTGAAGCCATGTACCCCCTACTGCTGCACACTTAAAACATAAACCACTTTTACATTTCATTAAATTGAAATATTAAACATGATTAATTGGTTAATTGTATAGTAAGTAATTCTGGCTCAAAAATTTGTATTGTGCGTGGTCAAATTTTGATAAAAGTTTTACATGAGCACTGATCAATAGATAAGATGTGAATTTTTCTTGGAGATGAATAAAGTAGCTCAACATGAGCTTCACTTTTGTCCACTTGCACTGCTATTATACGCTATAGTACGCTATGATTTAAATATGCATATTAATTTGATAACAAATTGAAAGGGAAAGTTGAACAAACATGATAAAGCAGTATCCAAAGTGCAAAAATGCATGCAAGCAGCGATAAAGCGATATTTTTTTTACATGTTTGTCACACTTAAATGTTTCAGATCATAAAACAAATTGAAATATTACCCAATGACAACACAACTGAACACAAAATGTAGTTTTAAATTAAACTTTTTATTATTAAGGCCCTGTGTGAAAAAGTGATTGCCCCTCGTTAAAACATAACTTAACTGAGATTAATTGCGCTCTATCAGTCTGGAAAAGGTTATAAAGCCATTTCTAAATCTTAGGGACTCCAACGAACCACAGTGAGAGCCATTATCCACAAATGGCAAAAACATGGAACAGTTGTGAAACTTCCCAGGAGTTGCCGACCAACCAAAATTACCCCAAGAGCGCAGCGACGACTCATCCAAGAGGTCACAATAGACCCCACAACAACATCCAAAGAACTGCAGGCCTCACTTGCCTCAGTTAAGGTCAGTGTTCATGACTCCACCATAAAAAGACCTTTGGGAAAAATATTCTGTAGCCTGACAAGACAAAAGATGGTGTGTGTCCCATTTCATCTGGTGTAAACGTAACGCCGCATTTCAGAAAAAGAACATCATACCAACAGTAAAACATGGTGGTAGTGTGATGGTCTGGGGTGGTTTTGCTCTTCAGGGCCTGGAAGACTTACTGTGATAAATGGAACCATGAATTCTGCTGTGTACTAAAAACTCCTGGAGGAGAAAGTACGGCCATCTTTTAGTGACCTCAGGCTGAAACCAACTTGGGTTCTGCAGCAGGACAATGATCCAAAACACACCAGCAAATCCCTAAAATCCCAATGTCTGAAAAAAAAACTAAATGAAGTGACCAAGTCAAAGTCCTGTTCTGAATCCTACTGAGACGCTGTGGCATGACCTTAAAAGGCGGTTTATGCTCAAAAAACCTTTCAATGTGGCTGAATTATAACAATTCTGCAAAGATGAGTGGGCCAAAATTCCTCCACAGCGCTGTAAGAGACTCATTGCAAGTTATCGCAAACGTTTGATCGCAGTTGTTGCTGTAAAATAAATTAAAAATAAAGAAATACAATTCTACATGCTGTAAATCAATACCACAATTTACAGTGTATACAGTGTACGGCTACATATTTCTCACGCTTTGAACCTTACGGCGTATACAGTGATGAGGCTAATTTGTGGTGAAGTTCTCATCTCGTGACATCTCGTATGCTTCAGAACAGTCATTTTGTGTTTCATGCACACACACTCATCATGGAAAACACACAAAGAAATGCATATGATGCAGATTTCAAGTTAAAGGCGATCAATTTTGCAACTTTTGCTCAAGTCTGCCAGTGGATCCGGTGGAGCAGTGCCAAAAAAATCCACAATCACCGAAGAGTTTGGAAAGGCTGGACTACTGCGTGATGAAGAGAACAGCTCAAGCACAAAGGCTAATTTGCATAGAGACGATAGTGATACTGAGTCCGACAACAAATGTGACAGCGAGAGACTGACAAAATCTGTGACGAAGAAATTATGAGGCTGTTCAATTCTGATACTTAAGAAAAGTAGGAGGAGGTAAATGAAGGCAGCCATGAACAACTTTTATGGTAGGCTACTGTTTAACCAGCTGATTTACAGACACAGTTTTGAAAAAAAAACATTTATTTTTTTTCAAAGTGGAAAATTCAAAGTGGAAAAAAAATCCTTCTCTGTAACATCATTCTGTGTACTAAGTATCCCATGTTACTACATGGGCACTTGCAGCTTATAGACAGGTGCAGCCTATTTGTACAAATCTTTTTTTCCCTTTAAATTTAGTGCTTCCTGGTTAATGAAAAATCTGGTGGTGGAGGCTCGGCTTGGCTGTATGGGCCGGGGCTTACTGGATGGTGGGAGGCAGTTCCTCTCCTTTCATGCATTCTCAGTGACAATTACACATACACACATACGTGCATATTTACTGTATATACATGTAGACATGCACACGTACACAGAGATACCTGTACACACGTACATGTACATACGTACTTCCTTATATAACACAGTGATTAAACCAGGGTGTTATTATGTTGGGTTTTTTACAGTAATGGAGATGTCGGCAATATGATTATAATTATTACAATTGTGTGCATTACAGTTATTGTCATTCTGTTCACTATCATGGTTAATAATGTCATTACTACTATTACTACTAATATGTATGAATGCAGTATTATCACTGTGGTTGTTGATATTACATTGTCCTTTCCATCATGGTCTTTATGGCCGTCACAGACATTTGCTGATGTAGTCCTGTTTGTTTCTGTTGTTTTGTTATTGTTGTCGCAATTGTTGTTGTTGCAGTTGTTCTTGTCTCTCTCTGTGTTGTATCCACCTCTTGTACGCGCACTCCGCCCACTGTTTTTTCTTTTTCTCTTCTTCTCCATCACCTCCTGCTCTGGTCCGGCCACTCCAAATTTGCATAACAACAAAACATAACAACAACAATAATGTCAAATAAATTCTGTTATAACAAGGCAAGAGTATCTCACACTTTTCCCTGGCAAAGCAAATCTGTTGAGCACGTAAGGGCATTTAGACCAACAATACTATCTGCTGTAATGGCTGGACAGGACAAAAAATAAAATAAAATTGCGCGTGCGGTTTATATTCAACTAACCAGGACATACAGTGGTGTGAAAATGAAGGCCACATAGTGAAAAATGAAAGGATGCAAGAGCCACTTTGATATTTTGTAGTAGATATTTTAAAAAACAACAACTGCATCTCAGCTTTGTGATATAGGTGAAAAAGCTTATTATGAGTATCAGCTTCACTATTTGCTCTTTTTTTTCTCATTTTTGCAGTTTTTTTAATTTTCCAAATATTTAAACTTTCTTCTTGAAAAAAAATGTGTAAATGTTCTATATTGTTAATATGTTATGATTTTATTCCCATAATATTTTGACTTTATTCCCATATTATTTTCCCCTGCCCAATTTTCTAAAATTTTTCCATTTTGTTTTGTTTGTTTCTCATAATATTACGATTTTCTTAAAATAACATATATTTTTTTATATTTCAACACCATGCTCCTACAATGACATAATTTTTCCTCATAACATTACGAGTTTATTCTCGTAAAGTTGCAACTTTTTTCTTGTTAGAATACATTTTTGTCTTCATATTTTGTCTTATATTTTCTCACAAAATTAAAGTTGTTTTTTTCCCATTTCTGCTGTTTTTTTTCCCTCAGCTATTTCAACTTTCTTCTTGTAAAAAGGTTTTTCTTGTAATTACGACTTTATTCCCATAGTATTTAAACTTTACTTTTGTAAGAAGATAACTTCTTCCAGAACCAAATTTTCCAAAAAATACAAATTAATTAGTTGTTTTGCCAAAATATTATGAATTTAAAACTGTTCTTTAATATTTTAACTTTGTGCTACAAAAATGATGTTATTATTCTTCATATTACGATGCTGACTTTTTTCTGTCAATATTTTGACATTATTCTTGTAAAATTACTGCAGATTTTTTTTCTTACTTTTCTTGTTCAGTTATATTTTTAGAATGTGCCGTGGGCCAATAAAAAAAAAAAAAATAGCTGCGGGCAGCAATTGTCCGCCAAGCCGCACTTTGGACACCCCGGTGCTATGCTTTTAAGTGATTATCAGCAAAAACTCTGAGGGAAATGTCTCCACTATGAGACAAGTAAAGGATTATATTATCGCAGCAGATGAATAAATATCATAATTAAAGCAGAATGTGTAAAGCTTCCTTAATGACACAATGCTCTTATCTCCTGATGGATGGACTTCTCCCACTATTATCATTAATAAGAATGCAAACAGCCAGCCTAAAGATGAAAGATACTGGGGAGGATTGTTTTCCTTTGGAACTGATGGGAAATCAATACGTTAAAAATCCGCTCTCCAGCTGCCTACCCCCTCATTGAGCTTTTTATTACTCGAGTTCAATATTAAAAGTTGGCTCATATTGAGCCAATAAAACACAAGCAAGAAGAATTACGCTGTCACAGGAAGGACGACACATTTGTTTAGTTGCGCTAATGCCAGGCCACAAACACAGGCAGTGCCAGGAATGAACTGTTTGCGGCGAGTGATTGAAATGCAGATTCTCGGCAAGGGAGTCTTTCTGCTCGGCTGCGTACGAAGAATCGGATGTGAATCTCCGTCATTAAAGTCAACATCTGCCGACAACAGCGGCGCTAAAAGGGGCGAACGTCATCAAGTGTATCAGCGGCCTCGACCTACGAGCGCATTGCCACTGCGCTCTCTCTCACAATAGCCTATTTGTTCAGTCAATGAGTCGCTCGCTTGTCTTGTGGTGTGCTCGTAACGCTCACCAATTCCATCTGTCTCCGACTGGAGATAACGAGCTGGGGTGGGGGGGAGGTGGGGCCCTATCATGTTTACACGATGAAACGGGTGGCGAGGAGGGAGTGCATGGAGGAGGAGAAGAAAGTGACAGAGCGGGCCTCCTAGACTTTGTTTTTCTGGTGCCGAGTGGGTATATTCATAATACTGACTTCCCTCCAGGTGGCATAAAAAGGCTGGCGACATATTTTACATCTCAGCTTCTGTTGTTTGACTCTTCTCATTACAACTGACACCGCTTCTCTCTGCCCAAGGATACAAAAGGCAGGACAGACACCCCAAGCACTGCAGCGAGCATTTTTATGACTGTATATCTCGTCAAGGGACAACAATATAGAAATGATATAGAGTAGTCAGTGTACAGTTCGGCATAGCATGATAGATTTACTCTGCACTGAAAATGAGTCAACACACAACCATTATTGTGCAAATAGCTGGCAACACAAGTGAGTAGCAAGATAATTGTGTCTTCTCTATGGTCAAGCATCATAGTCCAAGGGTTGCACAAGTGCTGCCAGTAATTGGGAGCTGAAGTTCACTGAGGGCAAAATTTCCATTATTGTGTAAATAGTAGGGGTGTTACGATTCATTCACGACATCGATGCATCAATTCATATTTCTATGATTCAACTACATCAATCTGGGTTCACCAGTTTCCATTCAGGACGACATATATATTGATCTAACATTGTTTAAAAGGTAATGAATCGATGGAATCAATACTAGGAAATGAAGCATTGGATTTCAGCACGGCAGGTTTTATATGGATGTGCTTTTTTTAGCACTTTTAATGATAAAGACTTTAAACGTTACAGTCTGCCTTTCGATGATGTTGTCTTTTGGGTATGTGGTGGTCATGGGAGTTGTAGTGGACCTGTGAAATACAGTTGATTCACTTCTTGTTCTTTTGATCAGTTCATTCACTTTATTCACTATTTATATTGAACTCATCTGGCCTTATTTGAAACTCCTTTAAAGTGACATTTATGGGGACAATATGCAAAGTAAGCCTATAAACGGTAGTTTACGGTCCAGTAGCAGTGGCGCTTATCATCTTGTCATCATCTTGCACGGCGTGTCCAGGTCAAAACACATACTGTATGTAGGAATGTTACAAGTACAATCCCTGTATTGTAGCGATGCAAAAATCTAACACTGTGCGTGCTCGCTCGATTAGGAGAGTCCGCGTGGACGTCCTTAAAAATGCATTTTTCTCATATATCGGGTGTATTTTTATTCGTATAAAGAAAACTCCAACTTTAAGCCTTTTGTACCCATTGATTATTTGTTCTCAAGTATTTCAGCATGACTGGCATGACAAGGAGATACCACCTGAGATGTTTTCTACCTGGCATAGTGGAGGGGGGTCCATCATGATCTGGGGTGCTTTTTCATTCAGTGGAACACTGGCGCTTCAGGTGGTGCAGGGTTGTCAAACGGCAGATGCTTACGTGCAGATGTTGCAGCGGGCATCCCTCATGACTGAGGGCCCTCGTCTGTGTGGTAACAGCTGGGTTTTTCAACAGGACAACGCTGCAGTTCACAATGCTTGCTTGACCAAGGACTTCTTCAGGGAGAATAACATCACTCTTTTTGACCATCCTGCATGTTCCCCTCATTTAAATCCCATCCCATTTGGGGATGGATGGCAAGGGAAGTTTATAAAAATGGCCATCAGTTCCAGACAGTTGATGCCCTTGGTGAAGCCATCTTCACCACTTGGAACAATGGGCCTCATTCACGAACATCTTCTTAAAAGTCTTCTTAAGAAGTGTACTTAAGAAGGCGTGGGTTGGAAACTGCGCCACATTCACGACACGTTCTTAAGTAGGGATAATTGTTCGCACCGGTGTTCTTAGGTTGATGAATGCCAACTGCGATGCCCGTGCATGTGAGGCCTAATTTGCATAGGTCACCGCCTATTATTTCCTATATAAGGTAAAAAATGTGCCGTGCGCAACAGGCAGCTGGAGGCGGAGATGGCAACGCGCAAGGGCAAGACTGAGGAGCAGCTGGACAACAAACAAAAGAAAAACTTCAATTGTACTGAAATAGAGGTGCTTTTACAAGGAGTGAGCGAACACTAGACCACCTTATTTTCACGTGTATCCACCGGTCATCAGGCCATCCAAAAAGAGTCGGCATGGAGCACCATTGCAGGAAACATAAATGCCGTTTCCACGGAGAAACGCGCCACCGCAGAGGTTAAAAATAAGTGTTTTGACTTAAAATAGACTCAAAAAAAAAGATTGGACTGCACCGGAGGGATCTGGAGGAAACGGGAGGTGGGCCATCAATCAGAAACCAAACCATTCCGGAAACTCTACAAAATATTTACACAATCATGATGGAAAAATAATCAATCAATCAATCAATCAAAGTTTATTTATATAGCGCTTCACAATAGCCCACGGGCTCCCAAAGTGCTTCACAATAAGACAAAACATAAGAACACAGCATAAAACATAAACACAAAGTAAACACAAAATAAAAACTCTATAAGAAAATGCTTCAGTGCTGCAGAGTGCTAAAAGCCTTTAAAAGTACATAAAATGGGAGTCAACAAGAACTAAGAATGCATAAAATACAAGACCGCCCTAGTCGGTGTTGAACGCCTGTCTAAAAAAATGAGTTTTCAATTTCGATTTAAAAAGGCCGACTTCAGTAGTGGTGCGAATGTCAGTGGGCAGTTTGTTCCACAGTCTGGGAGCAGCGACGGAGAAACAGCGTTCGCCCCACTGTTTGTATTTTGCCCGTGGGACTTCTAACAGAAGCTGTCCCGAGGAACGGAGGGCCCTGCCGTGATTGCGGATAGTTAAAAGCTCCGACAAGTACGACGGAGCAAGGCCGTTAATGGCATTAAAAACGAATACTAAAATTTTAAAATCGATTCTAAAACGAACTGGAAGCCAGTGGAGTGATGACAGAACCGGGGTGATGTGCTCACGTCTGGGCGTGTTTGTTAAAAACCGGGCAGCAGCGTTCTGGACCAACTGCAGACGCGAAATTGAGGTCTGGCTCAGGCCAACGTAAAGTGCGTTGCAGTAGTCCAGTCTTGTGCTGATGAAAGCATGGATCGCTTTCTCAAGATCCTGCTGACCTAAAAAAGGCTTCACTTTAGCCAGAAGACGGAGCTGAAAGAAGCTCGTCCTAATGAGGAATGATGGAATGATGGAAAAATAAAGTCAAAATACATAGTTTGTGTGTGACAATGTATTTTTTCTGTGGTTACATTTGATTAGACGCTGCCTAATTAATACAGCAGCCCCGTGCTCTGGCTCAAGACGTGGCTGGGGGCGCATGTCGTTATCTGGGGGTGCTCCGTGCGCAATAGGCACACCACGTTTCATTGCGATGTTATTCTGATGATCCTGCACACCTGCAAGAACAGAGAGGGAAGCCTGAAGCCTGAAGCGGGACATCAAATATTCGTGGCTTTCAGCAAATAAATCTACATGGTCCCTTTACATTCTCTCTCTGCGCAGCGCACGTCCAGCCAGCCTTTTTTTTTTGATGAATTGGGATTTGAATATATATTTATCCATGGAGTATATTTTAGTTGTTTTGATGATAAATAATTGTTGGGATTTGCACTATTTGCACTACATTTTTTGGGATCAGGTTGCAAAATCCATCATGAGGGCGATTACGCATTGAAAGTGCAAGCTTTGCTTGTGCGTAAGAGTCCTCGTGAGCATTCGTAGAATTTGTTCTTAGATCTAAGAACTGTGAGTTAAGAACACGTTTCGTGAATGCCAAAAATCTTCGTAAGAAGGCTTTCAGAACACATTTGTGCGTAAGAACGTTTCGTGAATGAGGCCCAATGTTCCCACTAGCCTCCTGGAAACACTCACATCAAGCATGCCCAAAGCCATTTTGGAAGTGATTAACAAGAACGGTGGAGCTACTCATTACTGAGTCCTACTGAGAACATTTTTGGTTCCGGTTTGGAGAGTTTTTGTCATTTTTTGTGTGATGGTCTTAAACTTTTGATCAGCTGATAAACAGCCTATTTCAGTTGAATTGTTATTTTCAACAAATTACTTTTTCAAAATGTTTTTTGTCTCACTCCCCCTTCTTGCTTTTGCATATTATAGCTCTACTTAAAACCTCATTAAATTCCAAATGTACAAAATGAAAATTCTAGCAATTTTTCAACTGGTCTTAAGATTTTGATCAGGAGTGTATACACATATACATACAGTATATATATATTAAGGATAAAGTGCTAGTCTTTAGTTTACTGGAGAGTCTTCCCTGGGGTACACCTTTTTTTCCAGTGTAGTGTGGATGACTTTAGTTCAATCTTACAATTACGGATGTGCTAAATTTGTTTACTGAAAGATTCACTTTGGAAGAAAATACCTCACAGCAGCCAATCAGAAGGTTCTACTTTCTTAATCATAATTATCTTGCCAAAAAGAGAGATTGTCGCAGAGATGATTTGCACTTGAATTCAAAAACTCCCAATTCTACACTTCTCTCACACTCTAACAGCTCATATGATTGTATGTCATAGACACAATAAGTAGTCAAACTCCATAAAAGTCATGCAGTTCTCTTCCATCAGTCTTCATATGTGACAAGCGACAGCATTAATCCAAGCATCATCTGGAGCAGGAACACTTCATTTGCTATCTAATTCATTTTTCATAGCAGTCTCCACGTTCAGCCATCACTGTAATAGAAGGTGAAGGTGGCCTACATTGTAATAATAATAAATTATGTTCGTCTGAATAGCTTGCACAATGGCGCGCTTGCAGCAGCGAAGGGACTTGAGAGCTTCTCTATTTTTAATTGATCTTCAACACCATGGCACACAGACGGAAGAGAGCGGCAGTGCATTAGCACAGCGCTAACATCATGTCATTTTCATTAGTTTGTCATGCGTTGGCCGGCTAATTAGCTTGTCACAGTGCAGCAGGTCCACAGTGTACGGCCGTTAGGGGGGAAGAGCCACGACACTAAATGGCAATCAGCGTGATGAGGAGGTGCTTGGCGTCTTTTGTTCGGGTGTTATGATGGCAAGTCATTGAGGAGTAAAAGCCTTTTTTTCCCTTCTGTCGTACTGACCCAAATCACACCCGTCAGTTGGTTACTAATTTACTGTCACTAATTTCCTCTTTGATTGATGGAGTGCCATAGCTTGTAGCAGAGAGCAGAGTGAGGAAAGAAATAGACCTCCACCAAGGCCCCAAATGAACAATTTCAAAGCTACCAACCTCACTGAATATTCTCATTAAGATTCATGCATTATTCACTGAGAAAATTCCTCAAATGTTACCAAAACAACAAACTCTCTCAATATAGCTACTTTTATTTTTAACTATAACAATAATATGGAGTGCATGAGAAAATTGAGCTCTCTTTGACAGTCTAACCTCAGTTTTCAGTTTTCATTTTTTTTTTTTTTTTTAAGAAATCTGTTTTAGTACAATATTGTACATAACAACCTAGTCCGTTGGGCCTGTCCTGTACTGTTCCGCAATATCAAATGCCCAAACAAAGCACCCTACGTGTTGCTGATTTACCGTCCATGCTTTTTTTTTTAATTGTGTGACTGCTAAATAACCCCCTATGAGACCAAAAAAAGCAAATGGCAGCAATCTGATGCATAAGGTAAGAAAGACTATTGAGTTCAATCTCGTCAGGATATCTATATCATCAGGAGGTTCCCTACAAGCACAGCTGTTAATGCCAATGTTTTTTGACACAGTGTTAAATTGAGACCCAGGTGGTCATTTGCTTTTGTAGAGAGAGCGCACGAGAGAGAGACAGAGAGCGAGAGAGACACAGAGAGCGAGAGATAGAGAGGGGCTCTGAGATTAATTGGAACAATGTGTCGTGTGGCAATTTTTTGTTTTTAGTGCAAAACTGCATGGTAGCAATGAAAACCTAATGTTCCTGGCAGGCTTCAATACTAAGTCAGTTTCATGTAACAACTTCCACAGTGCACCTACTGCACTGTGTTATTATTATTATCATTATTCATTAAGATGACAAACATGAACAAACAAAAGACTGCGCATAAAGTGAATAAGGGACTCCTCACCTGTCTGTTGTTTCCATCTTTGACTTTGCAACATTAGCTGCAAGTCAACACTTCATCAAGCCATCATCAGCGCTCTTCAGCATCACACTAAGAGGTGTTGACACCCCTGAGCAGATGGCTGGATGTTATTAAAGAAACATCAGTGACACTTAATCTTGGACAAACACCCCAAAGTCAGCCCTCCTTTCATCTAACCTCCACTATTTAATCAGCCAGTAATGTATTAACAATAACGAGCCACACCCAGGCCATCATAAAACTGCTGCCGTCATAAATAGCGAATCGCATGGTGATGCATTTCTAAAAACATGCACGCGAGAGCCACTGACTGCAGGCAGCCTGGCTCATTAGCAGCATTTAGCAGCATCACTGTCTTTCCCTCCAGACACTTCCACGGGTGCACCAACCTCCCCCAATAGCAGATGGCCCTTCCACCTCCTGTCTCCTGAGCCACACCACACCTGTTGCATAACTTATTCATCTCACTCTCATTACCAAAAACCTCCTACCTCCTAAAACATCATCTTTGGAGCTTTGGTTGTCATGGAAATGGCTCGGCAGCTCAGAAGATACATTCTTGAGTGCCACAATGTATTGATCTCCATTAAAACAAGCATCCACGGAAGAGACTAACATAATGGCACTCAAGAGGGATCATTGACTTTCACACTCAAAAGCACGCACAAATGCACAAAAAGAGGTAGAAAAAGGCTTTAATGTCACTGAAACTGAACTGTTGTTGTAAATGGCTGCTAAGTTACATGTTTAAAGCTCACATACAAGTAGTTGTTGGTTATTCAGCATTACTCGTTGGTAGTGTCTTGTCTGTTGTTTTCTACCTATTACATTGCTGTGGGATGTTTTAGCACTTCATTGCGAACGCTGTTGTTACTCTGCTTGTCAAATAAGAGCTAACTCTTCCTCACCAACTTGTGAGTGAGACAGTTTTAGCTACATGGTGCAGCAATTTCAGCACTGTTGCAATATTACAACGTTGGCGCTAAAAGGGCTATATCGGCTTTCATTGAGGGAAGATCCCGATACCGATATCACATTTTTATGCTAATATCGGGCCGATAATATTGACATCCCGAGTGGTGTTGTTCAAGCTTCTTTAAAACGTGTATCATCAAACATCTACTCAATACAATGTTGTACATACTACATGTAAAATTACACAGTACTTTTATGTATGAATGCAAATGAAATTCATATCAGCAAAGTTGACAGCCATATTAATATATTGCTCGTATATTATATTCTATATTACACATCATTGTCACTTTGCGCTTTGCAATGCAACAGTTTAAAATCTCTTCTCTGGACTAAAATCAATATGTAATTCAAATGATCAAAGTCAATAGGCAGAAGGTATTTATTGGAGCTGACTGATGGTCTGGGAAGAGGATATCATTTGCAATAATGACGAGCACTCATTATTTCTCCTCCGCACGGGTCCTGAACCCTGTAAAAATCATTATGGGGGGGAGTGTGAATGAAAATGAAGGTGCGCTCTTTAAACCCGAAGCCTCCAGGTCTCATTTGCTAATAAAATTCTGAGAGGTCGCGGCAGCAGAAAAGCGCAGCTGCCACTTGGGAAATGTCAATGAAGACGGGGCTATGCTGTCTGCCACCAATCAAAATTGCTCTTGCTGCAAGGGGTGAGCCTGTTAATGTGGACCGCCGAGGCCTCCAATGGATTCTCCAGGACTTTCCCTTTTTGAAACACTAAAAGGGGGCCTAATGGAATAAGAAGGTAGGTTTGGTCTCTGCCAGAGACGGACAGGCATCTTGGAGGGTGTCAAACAGCTTCACCTCAAACCATCAATCAAGCAGGGTCACCCGGTCCGGGTCCTTCAGTCAGGTGGAACAATTGCCCCACGTATGTTCTGTGGCAGCATCTTTTGTTGCTGCGTGTCAATCATCAGCGTTTGCTAAATTACAGGCTTAATGTGCCATCTTCCAAGTGCAGTACGGGCAATTGGCTCCACTACAATTAATGGGTCATAATGGGCCATACAGAACAGAACCCGCTGGTGTGAGTCACCTGGCTGCATCATTAGCCACAACACATACGATGCCCTCTGATGGGAGAAGGAACAATATGCAAATATGTCCTCCATCACAATATTAGAGTGTAATCCTGTTTGTCCAAGCAGCCTGAAACCAGAGTGACTCCTCGTGCATGCACAAACATCCACACTTCCAAATTCATCCACAAATGTACCAAGATTACATAATTTGCTCTTCTGTTTCATCCACAAATCGTATAATGGGCTTTCTCCTTAACCTCCTCGCCTTGCAAACTCTTTGGCGGTCTCATACAAACTTGTGAATGGCTCTAAAAGCAATTAGCTTATTTTTTCTTTCTCCTTCAGCAGCATACCCCATCTTTGGCTGATGTGATTTAAATTCTGATTAAATTCTGGACGTCCTTCAGTCAGTGCGTGTCATATCCGCTCGTCTTTTAAGTGGGTGTGGTTACATTATACAAGCAAACAGCAACCTGTTGTTTGGGACAACATGAAGTTAGTAGCATTTTCTACAAAAAAAGGTTATTAGTAACATTTGAAGTTGCTATAAAATAAAACTAATATACACCCTATCCACTTTGAAATAGAATACAGTTTGAGAACTAGTTACAGCGTGGTGCGCGGTAACGATCATGAAGGATAACAATGGTATTGTAACATTACCTGGAATCAGAGGATTAGTTTTGAATTGGGCTAAAAGTTACCAAGCAAACAGGAAGCACTTTGTAAAGCACATCTGCATGTTTAAATATTACGTGTGGAGTACCCCTGGGGTCAATACATCTGTAAAGTGACGAAAGACTTAAAGTTGGAATTATTTGCGGATGATATCACTGCCTTTTGTTCTGGGGAAAGCACACAAGAGCTGATTAAAAAAGTCACGGATGAAATGGTCATATTAAAAAGATGGTTTGATCAAAACAGATTATCCTTGAACGTAAGTAAAACTAAAATAATGGTATTTGGTAATAGCAGAAAGGACACCTACGCTCAAATACAAATAGACGGAGTGGACATTGAAAGGGAGAACAAAACTACATTTCAGGGGATCATAATAGATGAAAAAATGAGCTGGAAATCTCACATCAAAAATATACAACATAAGCTGGCGAGAAATACTGAATGAAAGCAAAATTTGTTCTTGATCAAAAATAACTCCACACTCTTTACTGTTCTCTGGTATGACCATATCTAACTTACTGTGTGGAGATATGAGTAGATATGAGTAATAACTATAAAAGCAATCTTCACTCGCTAAATGTACTGCAAAAAAGATCAGGAGGATAATCCATAATGCTGCATATAGAAAACATGCAAATCCCTTATTTTTCAAATCACAAATATTAAAATTTGCTGATTTAGTATATTTCTAAACCGCTAAAATAATGCATAAAGCTAACAATAACCTGCTACCCAAAAATGTCATACAATACTTTTCTACAAGAGAGGAGAAACATGATCTTAGGGAAAAACTAAACTTGAAAAACTTATACACGAGAACAACGCTAAAAACTGATATTTCAGTATGTGGAATCAAATTATGGAACCGACTGAGTAAGGAACTCAAAAGATGCACCAAGATGAGCGAATTCAAAAAACAATACAAGCAGTTGATGTTTGCAAAATACAAGGAAGAAGAGTCTTGAACTTGTTTTGTTATGCCTGTCTCTATTTATTATTATTTATTTATTATTATACTGATGATTACATTTATTATGAAATATATCTTGATAATTACATCATCATATTGTTACGTTACCTTATCATTATTCTATGTATTAAAAAAATCACATATGGAACACAGAAAGTGAACAAATGTACTGCATAAGATGTGGAACGGATGGAGCGGGTAGGATTAAATAAGCTTAGCTTCTCCGTACTCCTTTTGAACATTTGGAACTGTGAATTGAATTATGTGATGTATTCCATTGTAACTTGCATGCATGTTAAATTAAAATTAAACCATTACCATAACCACATGAAAAATGGGTGGGTTCAAAAAAGGTGCTACCTTCTGCACTAAGTTGTGCAACCCATACAGATGTAAATACCCGGAAATAATAGCAGAAATGTTGCTCTCTTATCCCTTATTCATCTTCTGATATCAAACCCAAATGTTTTCAGTCTACAGCTAAAATAAAGGAATGAATTTCACTGTTACAACACTTCTGGAGGGCACTGTATGCCACAGTCTAGTAACACAATTGAAATAGTTTATTGGTGGAAAAATATGTATCTTTTTGTGTATCTTTTTGACAACACAAGTCATCTCATGTCACATTGAAGAAAATCAACTCAAATCCCGCATGTAGAAGCAGTTTGGTGACAGAGGCAAGGAAAAACCCTCTGAGGAAGAAACCATGAACAGAACCCAGACTAATTACAAGGTCCCTAACCTATTAAGTCAAATATAATCAGTCCTATTACTCGGGTGAATCTCCAATTATTTCCGACTGGACTCCAATAAACAATTATCTGTTTCTGGGTCAAGCCATCACCTTCATAGAACTTGTAGGTAACATTCTAAATGGAAAAAAAAATTAACCTGTCATACAGCTGTTTGGACTGGCCCTTTTACAATGTAACAGCTCTGAAATTAGTTTCGGATTCTCAAGGACAGTTTACAATTTCATTCAACCAAGAGTAGATACAAGCAATTGTAATGCCAGCACTGGACAGGGCAATTAGTGGCCAACAATGGTTTAACCCAATCAATCTCCGTCAAGGAACTGTGTTCCTCTTTCCTTTATGACTTCTGCCAGAGAGGTGGTACATTGAGTGTAAACTTCCCTTTTCTAGTTGTTGGGATATTGGGCACCAGCCAGTCTAAATTGGACATACACCATAATTTACAGTGTATAAGCTGCACCCTCTAAATAAAAAAATAAAAAAAACATTTGTTTTTATATCAGCCGCACCGGTGTAGAAGCCACACATATCCGCAACATAAAATGGCATATTGTGGCACGCACAAGTCCGTGAGGACCAGTCAACTCTTTATTTGACAGGAGCCAATCATGAGCTATGAATAAACTTACAAAGAGCTTGTCAACCCATTGGAAATTGCAGGAGATCATTACTCAATATAACAATCTGACTCATGCTGTCATCTTACAAACAACATTAAACTTATCACACAGCAACTACACTCAAATGTTTTACCTCAGAAATATAGAAAAATGTAAAATGGGATATTTAGTGCACCGAAAGACGTTACACAGAAAGATGTTGAAACTTTTCATGCAACAGAAAACATCAATAGGGTGAAACTAACCTGTCTTACGACGCTCTAATCCTAGCTAACATTCCCTATTAGTGGGTGAACAATCCAACGCTTGGTGAATCCGTGTCAGAATTGAAAAGCATCCTAATTCCGTTAAAACATCGTCTCTCTCTCTTTCGGTGAGCTGTTTCCTTCAATGGCAGTAGTCCTATGTGAAGCAGCCATGTTTCCTTGTCTTGACAGCCAAATCCATTGCCATCCATCCATCCATCTTCTATGCCGCTTATCCTCAAATCCATTGCCTTAACTTGAAAGCGGCATCATATCCATTTCTTTTTGTGTTTTGTATGATGGAAGCTTGCCACTACTGGGTTCATTGCGAATGTGCACAACGGGTCTACATTCTGGTACAGTAGGTAGCAGTATGCACGTACACGTTGATTGCGACCCGCCATAAACAAGAAGAGGAAGAAGAACATTAGCGGATATGACGTGTACCTGTGACACTACGTGCATAAGGTTTAAGTAGGGTCACTTGTGAAGGGTCACACCTTAGACCTAGTTTTGTCTCATGGTCTAAATGTTTGCATAAAATAAATATGTGACACTCAGATATTACACCACCTGCCTGTACTATTTAATATTACACTGACAGCATCCCAAAGCAACATGCGTGTACCCCCGTGCCTCCGGCGCAAAATTACTGCATCTACTGTGCCATCGTTTTCTGATGCTTTTGCTAACTCACCACTACAGGTAGAATGTGTGTCCCCTTGTACAAAAGTTGATGAAATGACTTCACTCTTTAACTCAACTTGCACTGCCATTTTAGATAAAGTTGCTCCTTTTACAAACAGGCAGGCTAAGCCTGCTGGTGAGCCGTGGCTAAACGACACCACTCGTACACTCAGACGTGAGTGCCGCCGAGCTGAAAGAAAGTGTAGAAAGGACAAGTTGAAAGTGTCCCAGAGGCTTTTAAAAAAAGTGCTTATCAAATTATCACAAAGCTACCAAGTCTGCAAAGATTCTATATACAGTATGTCCAATCTTGTGTCCAATAGCAGACCTCAGATTCTTTTTAATGTTTTAAACAGGATTGTAAATCCACCTGAATCTACTGGAGTAGTTCCCTCTGCATCATTATGTGAGAAGTATTTTACTGACAAAATTTCCACCGGTCAATCTGTAGTCAATTATTGCAAAGCGCCAGATTCATCTGATGTTTTGTGTGCACGGCCATACTCAAAGACTTTAAGCCCCTAGTATTGTCCTAGCTGTCTAAGATACCAATAGCCCTGTAGATAGCCTTCCTGCGAAACTGTTTGTCAGCAGCATTAACTCAGTAACTTACAATATTGGTAAGTATGTGGCCAACATCTTAGCACCCCTGGTGGGCAAAACATCACATCACGTCCAAAACTCTATGGACTTTGTCAAGAAAATCAGACACTTAAAACTGGACAAAAATTAAACTGTGGTTTCATTCGACGTCACCTCCTTGTTCACCTGGCAACTTTCACCAGGCAATGTTTACACCTTGACCACACCCTCCAAGACAGAGCCGCTCTCAACCCAAAACAAATATGTCATTTGCTGGAACTTTGCCTCAATACAACATATTTTCAATTCATGGGAACTTTTTACAGACAAAGCACGTTTGTGCTATGTGGTCACCAGTATCCACTATTGTGGCCAACCTCTACATGGAGGACATGAAAAGGAGGGCTCTGAACTCCTTCAAGGGAACAGCACCAAGTCACTGGTACAGATATATGGATGACACATGGCTCAAAATTAGATGTCAAGAAGTGCTAGCCATCGCCGAGCACATTAACTCAGTGGACAAAAACATCAAGTTCACACATGAGGATGTCAAAGACAACGAGTTGGCTTTTTTGGACTGTGACGTTGACATTGCAGACAACAGGGGCCTCCATGTTGTAGTTTACAGAAAACTCCCACACGCTGACCAATACCTACTTTTTGATTCACACCACCCATCCGAACACAAATTGGGTGTAATCAGAATCCTACAACACAGCGCTGATAATGTTCCCACCAGCCCACAGGCCAAAGAGAAGGAACATAAGCACCTGAGGGATGCCTTCAAAACCTATGGTTACCCCAGCTGGTCGTTTGTGAAAAGTGCATCTCGTTCCAGAAGGGACAAAAGTAAGGTGGATGAGGAAGAAAAAAATAACAGACACAATAACATTGTCATCCCGTATGCCTCAGGCCTATCTGAGAAACTCAGAAGGATTTTTAACAAACGCAACGTACCAGTCCACTTCAAACCTGCTAACACGTTGAGACGGAGGTTGGTACACCCCAAAGAAAGGACACACCATACCAAGAAGAACAATCTGGTGTATGCTGTCCAGTGCAGTGAGGAATGCACCGATTTTTACATTGGGGAACCCAAGAAGCCACCGAGCAGGCGCATGGAACAACACAGACGGGCTAACTCTTCAGGTCAAGACTCTGCGGTCTACCTGCACCTCAAAAATAAAGAGCACTCTTTTGAGGACAAAAATTTTGGACAGAGAAGAAGGATGGTTTGAAAGACGAGTGAGGGAAGGCATCCACGTTAAGGTAGAGAAACCATCTCTGAACGGGGGAAAGGGGTCTACGACACCACCTTTCTCCGACATACATTGCTGTTCTTTCATCCCTTCCTAAAAGACTCAGTCATGAAGAAATAAACAAGGGATATCCACCTTGGTTTCAGATAGGTCCATGACCATCATTACATCTGAATGGGATGCTAACGAAGGTGATACCACCCAAACAACCATAGTTGGCGGGCAGAGGCGCTTCTCCACTGTATCCTAACAATCGTCATTTGACAGCAATAAAAAGTCTCCTCCTTTAGGGATAAATACATTGGATCTTGCACCACGCTCTCAGACTACAGCTGTCCAATCTAGTCTGACTGGTGTGTGTCCCACCTAGTCTTTGAGTAAGAGACTAGAGCTGTCCTATCTTGTCTGACTGGTGTGTGTCCCACCTAGTCTTTGAGAAAGAGACTAGAGCTGTCCCATCTTGTCTGACTGGTGTGTGTCCCACCTAGTCTTTGAGAAAGAGACTAGAGCTGTCCTATCTTGTCTGACTGGTGTGTGTCCCACCTAGTCTTTGAGAAAGAGACTAGAGCTGTCCTATCTTGTCTGACTGGTGTGTGTCCCACCTAGTCTTTGAACATAAACATGAGAGGCCAAATGTCTTCTAAGACAACCTGAACAGTCCAGTTGTCGACCAATTGAATGCCCTGAGAATTCCACATTAGATAAGTATAATTTAATGTGTGCAATGGCACACATAACATTGCCGCTTTCAAGCATTCTGAAATTGTTTTTTGTGTGTATAAGATTAAACATACGCCTACTTTTGCTTCACATTGATGAACAAAGGCTCCACTGCGCGCTTTGGAGGACGCTATACTGCTCGCTAAACGGCTAAGACACTCCCGCCAACGATGGCAATTTGGGACAAGACCCAATCAGACCTCTCGCTGGTGGGCCAGCCTTCACAAGCATGTCATTATTTTGGAAGAATTGTGTGGGAATGTTAGCAAGGGAAGAAGCTTGTGATTACTTCTATTGTACACTGCCATGTTTGTTATGGTACGTCTACGGAAATTACATCATCAGCGCCTCTGATTGGTTAAAATTGCCTTAACAGTCTATAGCTGCAGCGCCCCCTTACTTTGGCATGCACATGACAGCCACAAATGCCTCCAAAAAGAAAATCATATTCTGCAGCCACCTTCTTGCTGACATCACAGCCTTGTTGAGATAAGCTGGCCATACTCTACTTCATCCATCCGGACCACCCAAGGTTGCACGGCCCCTCATCAGTAAACAGGATTGTTTGAAAATGAATCTTCATGTATTTGTTGTCCCACTACAACAGTTTGTGCTTGTGAGTATTGGTCAGGGGTGGCCAAATAGTAGGTTTATGCATAACTGCAAGCCTCTGGAGGATCCTACACCTTGAGGTTCATGGGACTTCAGAGGCACAAGCAGCTTCAAATACCTGTTCGCTGCTTTGTAATGGCTTTTTAGCATACATTTGTCTGGCAGCAACTTTTCTCATTATTCCTTTACAATCCCGGCTGTCATCTGAATCAGCCACAAATTATTATTGATTTATTATTGAAAGTTTTCATGCCTTGTCCAAGGCATTGCGATATTTGACGCTTTTTTGTCAGCAGAGAGATCCTTTTTCTTTCCCGTATTGCTTGAAATCTGTGGCATGCTTAACAATGTGGAACATCATTTTAAGTAGTTTTCTTTTAATTTGGTGACTATTAAACAATTCACTATATAAACTTGAAAGAAGAATACACTTTGAATACAACTTTGAGTATGTTATGGAACATTAAAGGCGGATTTTCCTCAAATTCCAAATTGCATAACTGCAGAGACAACTTTATGAACGTTCCACCATAACTTTATTGTACAATTTCCCAAAGAAAAGAGGCACAGTGTTGACTTATGACTTCCTGAATAAGAAAGTCCACACACATCCTAACAAGAATGCTTTTTCTAAAGGTAAGTGGGCAAGAATAGACACGTGCCTCCTCCTGCCAGTCCTTCACTATTGTGCAGGTGTCGCTATCCAACACCGGTGTGTTTTCAAAACAAAGACATTCAATTTCTGCCGTGCGACATATTTAGAGCAGGCTTTAAGAGGAAGACAATAAGTCATTAAGCCGGCGCTGCATTTTCTATTGTGGCCAGCATAACACAGCAGCCTAATTCATCTCAGTTTGAGAAGCTTCCTCCTCCTTTTGCTGTTATTCCCTGCAACGAGCCTCTCGGGAGTGCCAGGGAGCGTCTCTGCTTTATGCTGGCGACATCCATGACACCATGGAAAGGGGGAAAAAAAGCGGCTTCCTGCTTTGTGGCACAAGGACACCTCGCGTAGCGTCCCGCCGCCACAAGCAACTTATGCACCATCTTCATTCCTAAAACATGACACGGTGTTCGAGGCCACTTCCTTTCCAAATTATATTCAATCCAAGTCTGCGTCTGACAGAGGTGCGTCCAACTGCTCCATTCTCCAAGGCTGAGCGAGCGGCGTCTTGGCCTCATGGTTTTATTATCAGGGTCCAGGACAGATGAGGCTTGCGGGTATTATCAACTGGAGGTGGGGGAGGGGGGTTTCGAGGAGGAGCAGCACGCCCGGGTAGACGTGTGCTGCCTCAGAATTGGACCGAGCCACCCTATAGAGGGCCAAGTATGCAATCAGAGTTGCACCGGAGGGATAAACAAGGCTTCTTTGCATCCAAACATGGCAGTTAGTCATAACGTTCCTACTCGAACACTTCTAGTAGCCACAAATCTGAGTGCAGTCCTCACATTTAACCAACCCTTTTATTATATCTTGTCCACGGACAATACTCTACAAATGATATACTTTAGACTAGTCAGTGTGTACAGCTTGTATAGCAGTGCACAGAATAGCTGCCAAAACAAGTGAGTAGCACTAGATGATCGTGTCTTGCCTAGAGTCCAGCATGGTGGTGCTGGCGTCACGGCCCATGGATACACGAGTGCTGCCGGCACTGGGAAGCTGCGGTTCATTGAAGGGAAACATGGAGATGATTGCGTTTTGCGCCCAGTCAAGCATGGTGGTGCTAGCCATAGACATACTTTGGATAGACACCGCATCGGCAACGTCACCACCATATTTGATTGTCAAGGCTGCGCTGTAAATGAATACTAGTAAATGTACTTACTTTCATAAAGCACACCAAAAACAGTATTTGATCTTCTCAAATTTTTGGTGCTAACTCTTTCCCAAGTGTATTGGTGTGTGTGTGAATGTTTAAACGAGAGGCATTAACTTAAATTTCTTTGTAGGAAGACGATTTGTGAAAGTACATTTACTTGTATTCACCGACAGCGCAGCCTTGACACATCCAATATGGCGGCGACATTGACATATAGCCGCAGTTGACAAATCCATTCGATGCGGAGTCTATGTCTATGCTGCTAGCGCCACAGTCTGAGGCTACACGAGTGCTGTGCAATCTGTCCCGGAAACGCAATCGGTTCTACACATGCGTGAGACCGACGTCACTTCCTCCTTTAGTAAATTTTTACAACAGCCCTTCTGCAATGTCATGTGGTGTGGCAGTTGCAGTATTATTTTTTAAATGTATGAACATGAATGGTCAATAACCATACTACATATATGTAATATATTGGGGGGGATTGTTTTATTCGTGATTATTATTAAAAGAGTTTGTTAGCGTGCGGATGTTTGTATCGTCTTATGACCTCCACCGAGACGGAGCTACGTAAAAAGTTAGGCAATGCATGTAGCGCAGACGTAAACGTCATATCTGGTTAAGTAAAACAAATGCAAATAAACAGAATAAAACATCTAAAATGTAGTTATATTTGATTGTAAACAACCAAAAGCAGAGTGCAATGATGGATTAATGTAGAGGATTCAGCTAGAGTTGTTTTCTAAAAGGAGAAATACCATCCATCTAAACATCTCTTCCTAGCAAATGCTGGTGTCTGTATTTTTTCAGTGGCGAAAAAAACTTAATATGGAATCAGGAAAAGAGAGCTTATAAATTATCCACTTGCACCATGGATATGATATAATAAAAAAGATGAAGTGTGTTGTAATTTTGCAAGTCTTGATAACGTTTTTGGGTGGGTGGGTGGGTGGGTGACGTATATTGCTGGTGTAAAATAGATCGGCGGATGGCGTACGTTACACAGGACTAACATGTGACTGCCAAAAAATAGGCCAACTGGATGTAGACGCGTTCTGCACATGCGCAGCGCCGATTGCGTTTCCGGGACGGATTGCACAGTGACAGGAGAAAATCCCAGGGACAGCAGCTGCAGGTCAGTGTCTCCAAACAAGTTGGTCTATCAAACATTTTACGGTTTTTCTTCTTTCAAACATTTTCTGCTTTTTCTTGGGACCAGACCACTGCCTTTTTGCTGGGAACCCATTTATCTTGTGTGCTTTTTGAATCTACTAAAGTGGTGAGTTTAATGTAATTGACAATGACAATGATAGCCTGTTACCATTAGCCACGATGCCACCACGCTAATGCTAACATGATGTTCCATCAATTTGTCTCTTTGTACTGAATTGATTTCTGATGTTTTGCAGTCATGCTAGAATGCTAGTGTTAACATGCTGATGCTAACATGCTAATGCATGTTTAGAATGGTTCTATGGAAGTTTTCTGTGCATTTCAAGTGTATTTTGCTGGTTTATTTGCTTTGCTCATGTTAGCTTAGCGTTGGCCTTATTAACTTAGTTGATACTAAGTGGATTGTTTGCTCAATGCAGGCCTGCTGTGGGATCCAATCCTTCAATTGCGAGCTAAGAAGCTGGGCCAGGACCCAGGACATCCCCCGTTTCAATCAACTTTCTTTGGTCTGGTAGGAAGCTCTGCAGCCTGCCTTTCCTCCCACCCTCTCAAATCGAGTGTTACAACTTCACTCTCGTTATCATATTCTGGACAACTTGTGCATTTGGACATTCTGACACAAATACCACACACAACTGTGTGGCTTATTCACTCGATCAGGTTATCCATCGGGAACCGGAGAAATGGACTATGTTTTTTTTTGTGGCGGTTTGCTGGTACTTGTTGGACTGAATTGTTTATAGTATTGTTGACTTTGAACTGTGCACAGTAGTCAAGAGTCATCTGGTACCAGTACTTCAAAGAAAAAAACTGCAGTTATATTTTTGTACACTCCATTTTCAACATAATACACACTCAAACTTAAATTTCTGTTTTGTCATTATTTACTGGCCCTGCCCTCAGTAGCCAAATCTAGTCTTCTTTTTGCAATTCACTGGTCATTAAAACTTGATATTGTAATAACATATTATTAAATGATATTTACATTAGATACATGTTACACATACCCAAGAAGATTAAGGCAGTGCTAGATAAAAATGGCACTCACAGAAATGGACACGTTCACTGTGTACTTATATATTTACACAATAGTGGTGTGTTGATAGGAAACCTATGCTGCTATATAAGCTGTACACTGACTACTACTTGTATCAAGTATATCCATTTCTGGGGAAGATATGATAAATGCTTGCAGAAATGTGAGGGATGTAGTACAGTGATGCGCTGTTTTACTGTCAACAATCTTTATGTTGATACAACTTATATCAGCCACACATGCTTATTGGGACAATCACTGCAGTCATATTGGAAATTATAATAAGCAAATCCATTTTAATTAGGTAAGTTTCCATCAGCTACACACTGGAATTCATTAGAATGCATTCCAGTCATTTATTTTTGCGCACACACACACAAACACAGGCCCCCCCCCACAAACACAAACACTGCGTGGATTAAAATGCAGCCACCGAGCAGCGAGACACTTGAGGAATGGCACTAATGGAATGACACGTTGTAAGAAACACTCGCGTCGCCTTGTGAAGGATGTTGTTTTCCTCGGCTATCTGTCCACTAATCCCACACTGGATAGATTGCACAGGGAGACGGGTGGGGGTGGGGGGTGGGGGGTGGGGGGGGGGGGGGGGGGTGGGGGGGGTAATTAGCAGGACCATCGCTAAATTTAGGCAGACTTGTTTGTGATCACATCATGAGGATGTGCGGAGAAATTACTTTTTAGCCACTTTTCCCCCTGCCTTCACTGACGGCAATTGATAAAGGTCAGGCTGTATGGGGGCTGAGCAAAGGTCGCAGCCCAATCCGGAAAAGTGTGACCTACAAATTAACACCTCGCGCGTGGTCTAAATTTAACGGATGTAATGAAAAACCCTCCAGCGTGGTGAGGAGCTGGCCTGCGATTGAGCTGAGTGCTCTTCACATGTGCTTGTTTTCTTGAATTGTGTGTAATTAACAGCTTGCACATCTTTCTCCATTTCTCAGCACTCAACCTGCCACATGAAACGACGCCTCCCCCCAACCGCCCCAACCCACCCACCGTCCTTTCCCTTTGGACCACTCAGAAAGGGATGGCAAATGGAGGCTGAAATTGTTCTACGGTCAGAGCAGAAGGAAGGCTTGATGGCTGCAAATGTGTTCTGCCGGTAGCAAAAGCTATCTCACCTCTGATTGCCGTCTCGCTCTTAACCTGTACTTATGAATCTCCACAAAACGACCTTATCAGACTCTCAGAAGAGATTGTTATCCTGCCCGCTGTGCACCGATGGCAGTGTAATTGAAGGAGGCTGCGGACAGAAGGCATCGCCGCTTGAAACGTTTTGGAAAATTGCTTGTAGACACGAACTGTCCATCACTTCACTTTCAGCAAAGTGCTCGGCTGACAATTGAGACAATCGCCCTGATTTTTAATGTCTTAAAGACTCGCCTGCTATCATTGTTACATAAAGCTTCCTGGCACAGCTTAATGTCACATTTTTTTTTTGCATGCTTTATGCTGGCATGCATTACATCAGGGGTGTCCCTTACGTTTTCCATATTGAAAACTGGCGGCTACTTTTATATTCTTCACCTTTCGATTATTAAACACGTTGAATTTAGGGATAAAACAGTGCAGCAGTACACTGTTTACCAACAAATAGCATATTCAAGAATGTAATTGTCATAATTATCATATTTACAATGTTTACTGACAAATCGTGCAACAATTTCAGGCAGTTACTGTAGCATTCATAAATGTAATTGTCATAATTATTGCAGTTACATCTTTAACAGACAAAACGTGCTAAAGTTTTAGGTTGTTATCATCACATTCCTTCATGTCATTGTCATAATTATCGCAAGTACGTAATTTACCAACAAACCGTGCAACAGTTTCAGCCCGTTACCATGGCATTCATAAATATACTTGTCATAATTATCGCAGTTACATCTTTCACAAACAGAAGGGGATCAAATTTCAGCTGGTTATTGTACCGTTTGGAAATGTCATTGTCGTAATTATCATATTTAAGTCGTTTACCATCAAACCATGCAAACATTTCACGCAGTTATTGTAGCATTTGTAAATGCAACTGTCATAATAATCAGAGACACGGTCTATTTTTTATTGTTTTTGGTTTTGATTGTGATTTTTATTTAAGTGTAATTTTTGCTAAAAGAGACTGAAAGTCCATTTCATTTTCATTTAGGTTTTTTTTGTTTGTTTAATTTATTATGTTGTTTGTTTATTTTAATTTATTTAAAATCTCTAGACATTCCAATTACAATGTTAAATACTGGAGAAATTACTTCATACTTGAGAAATTAAAGTGTACTGCTTTTGATATGATGTACTCACATTATTATGCCATATAATT
The DNA here is from genome assembly GCF_027744805.1 of Dunckerocampus dactyliophorus. NCBI lineage: Eukaryota > Metazoa > Chordata > Actinopteri > Syngnathiformes > Syngnathidae > Dunckerocampus > Dunckerocampus dactyliophorus. Next base: position 26,935,975 of record NC_072820.1, on the reverse strand, counting down.
AATGAAACAATGGTCTCAAAAATGTTGTCAATAATATCAACAATAATTTGTAGGACAATTATCTAGCAGCAACATTTGTTAGCGTGACAGGCCTAACTGCATTTATGTCGTTTACAAACATCCAATGCAAAAATTTCAGGGGGTTACTGTAGCATGCGTAAATGTCATTTTCGTAGTTGTTGCATTTACGTTGTTTACCGTAAATGTTTTATCACGTGTCCACGTGATAAAATGGCATATTGTGGCGCGAATGAGTCTGTGATGACCAGCAAGCTCTGTATTGGACAGGAACCGATCAGGAGCAAAGCATTTCATTGGGGGACAAGCAGCATAGAAAATGGATGGATGGTGCTGAAATGCTGCCTCTGGCCACCGGAGCCCAGAGGGAGTCTGACGTCATTGCAGCGCTCCAATGAATGCGTTGCTTAGATGCAATGCATTATGGGAAAAGTTTAAGAGTATCGTTGCCCCTCCATAATGTAATGTAACTTAATGTAAATGTAATGTACCTTTTGGCGAGGTTTTCAAACACAAGTGTATCGCCACCCTGTAAGGACTTCCCTACCTGAGGGCATCCATGGATCGGAGGAAGGCTTGTCTCTGGTATTAACCTGCTCCCAGTCCAGGTCGTCGTCTCGGCCTTGGCTGTACCCGCACGCTGCCAGCGGCTTGGCAAAGTTGCAGTCGCCTGTGACAAAAGGAAAGGACATGACACAGTTGCTCCATTTGCATTATGCCAATGAAGTAAACATCCATGACTATCGTTAGCCTATCTTCCCAATGACAAGCATCCAGTGGCCAAACTCCATCACTGACCTCAAAGCATCAGGTCTACATTGATTTTTTTTCCTCCTTCCTCTTCCTGCACTCTCATACCACTGTACTTTTTTTTAAAACTATTATTGCTGTGACGTACACTCTATTCCCCCTGTGTGATCAATTTATACAAATACTGCTTTTTTCTTTGGACCTTAAAGGCCACACGGGGAATGAAAGATGTTGTCCACTCAGAAAAGTGCACTCAATACACTCAGAATTGACCAAAATATTTAAGAGTGCAATGTCTTAGAAAAGACATTGGTAGCAGGCAAGAAATGTGTACGATTGATCAATATGTTGTTTCCCTGTTGACAACAGCTCTGTGTGTGTTAAAAGAATTTTTTTCCGCACACTGACAATGTCCTTGGAGGAAGAACAATATCCCATCTCTTACAAGCTTCATCTGACATTCTGTAGCATAAAGGCTACAAAGCTGATGGCCTTTTCCCCCCCTTTCTTCTTGTTTTCCAATTCATCTCTTTGGTGACATTTTCAGTGCAACGTGCAAATGAGCGGCGATCGCAGGATAATTAATATCCAGCTCCACAGGGCAGTTGCTAATGATTTATTTGCGGACCTGTCTGCTTTTCTGAGTGGGTTGGATGCATGAAATGCCAAAAGCATCAGAGGTAAAAATGTGGAGCTTTTCGGGGTGGGGTTATTTTAGTACCTGGTAAAACTCAACATTAAATAATTAAATCTAAGGATGTGACTTTTCCCACACTAACTGAAGTTGGCTTGAGAATGTTGGGAACGATTTCGGAAGTACTGTTTTTTTTATGTTATGTGCTAGCTGGATAGCTAGCTAGCTAGCTACTTAGCTTATCCAAAAAGACCAGGAGCATTCCTTTAATCTGAAAAAAATCTCACTTTAAAAAATGTCAGATGACAGAGGGTTCTTCTGTGCACTTTCTGCTAGATAGCTCGCTATAACACAAGAGCTAACTAATATACAACAAATGTTCTGATTGTCAGATATTGAGAATATTCTGCCACAGATACAAAACCAACATGTCTGCCTGGATACATCGATGGTCGGTAAATTTGATGTTAAAAAAACATGTTTGCTAACAAAGTCGCTTATCTAACAAAAGACTGGGCACTTAGTTGGAACCTGGGCTGTCAATCGATTAATCACATGTTGTTCACAGTTAACTCGCATGTAATTGCAGCTAAAAAGATTTTTTTATCTATAATAAGAGACTGGATAATGTTTGCTTTCTGCAAATTTTTGTTTATTAAACTGTTATGTTTAATAACAAAAACATAACGGCCTCCCGTTTGCAACCTGACTCCTTTATTGCTTGTAGGTCCGGATTGGCGAGTCAGGGCGGAGCCAGAAGATAAAGCAGCGGTGGTGACGTCTCACTCTCTCTAGCTCCTCAGATGCACTCCAGCAGACCACAGCTATGCCCACAGCGTCCTCGCCCCACCACCCCGGCTCTTTCATCTGCTTAACTAATTGAAGCGGCCAGCTTTATTTACTGGCATGGCTGCTGGGATACAGGCTAAGTTTGCCTGTACCGTCCATTCGTTTGACTTGATATTTATTGCTGGGCTTGAAACCTCTTTTTTCTGTAAAATAATGCAAAATAATCAGTCATTTATCATGCCCGTCCTTTTATGTTACATGTCCCTTTCACCTTAGAATTATGACACGGATGACACTGCGGGTCTTTCAAAATGCAACTTTTATTCTGTCATTTTTGACAAAGCAGTTCAGGCACAAACGCTAATAAATAATATCGCTAATAAATAATAACGTTAGTAAATTCCCTCATGAGCCTTTACTGCCATCTCATTGAGCACTGTGTGTGTGTGTGTGTTGGCTCCTGCCTTTGTCATATTGACACAAGCCCCCCAAATAGCCATCCTCGGCCATGCCTGCCGGTAACTAGCAGCTCGTAAACCAAATTTTAGTCAGAGCTCAAAGCAAATTTGAAAAAACGGTGCAACAATTAGCAAGTAATGTGGCCTCCTTGTACCTTTTGCCTCTGATAGGTTCGGGATGGCTCCTCCATCTTGATGACACGCTTAACAGAGACACTGAAAAGGATGTCGTGGTGTGGTGGCTTTATAATAATAAGTTTGGTAATGAGACCAAACTGGGAGAGCAAACAGATACTTTGCATGTGAGGTGATGGCAGATGGCACAGGAGTGAGCACTTCCTGTCCTGCGCTCTTATTTTGGTGCGCTGTACTTCCTGCTGGGGGGACGCTGCAGGTGAATGGGGTTTAAAAGCCCAGCGCCCTGTCAAGTACGGCACTGGTTCATTGTATCTTTGCTCACTGCCTATGTGTGCCTCGCCTGTGCTGTCACCTAAGATGGTTCCCTTACCTGGTGCTACAGCCCAAGTCTTCCGTGTGTGTGTTCACAGAGGCTTTTACCTCTGTTGCTTTTTGCTGAGTTTCCTGCACCTGCTTCATTAAAGTTTTATTTTTTCCACCACCGCCGCCTGTCTCTGCATACTGGGGGTCGAGCACTCGACAGCTCCACAGTTCCTGACACTTTCCTCTGTTCCCCTTCCTCGCTAGCACAAGCAAGTGTGCGTCATTTATTGCTTCCGTGCGTTTTGACCTGGACACGCCGCGCTGGATGATGACGTCACTAAGCGTGACTGTTACCAGACAGTAAACTAACAGGCATACAAAATGTCCTTACTTTGCATATTGTCCCCATAAATGTCACTTAAAATGAGTTTCAAATAAAGACAAATGAGTTAAATATGAATACTGAATGAAGTGAATTAACTGACCAAAAGGAAAAAATCGATGTAGTTGAATCGTAGGAATATAAATTGATGCATGGATGTAGTAAATGAATCCTTACACCCCTAGTAGACAGCCATGTGTTTTGTTTACGTTTGCTCCAAATGGGATATTTGCCACTTCTCGCCAGTCTCAAATACAGTCGATTTAAAGAGGAAAGTGTCAATTAGGCTGCAAAAAAGATGGCGTTCTTAATGCTCAGTCAATTTTCCAATCTGCAACGCCAAGATGCAACGAGGGGGCACATTTACATGATTCCTTGGCTGCGGCTTCACTGGGACTGGCTGCCTTCCATCAATATTTTGACTCAATAGTTCCAAGATCCTTCGCCCCGGGCTGCCCACCTTCCTCTCACAGCACGGCGGAGCTCAAACACGCTCCAAGAGGTGGCTTTTATTGGAGGTTGATATTCAAATCGATGGCATTGGCCAGCAGTTGAAAAGTATTCCGAGTCTGTGGGCGCCGGGTGAAGAAGAAGAAGAGGAGGAGGAGGAGGCGGAGGAGGAGGGAGGCATCAAAAGCCATCAAAAGGCACAAAGCAGAGCCTTTCCTTGTTAAGTTTTCTTTTCAAATGAACTCTGATGTTTAATAATGAATCAGAAAAAGTACTTGTTCTATTAATGATTCATTCAGCAGGCATACAAAAGACGTCTGCATGAGATGCCAATTCAGCGCAAATTAAAGAAAAAAAACACTAAATATCTCTTGTATCGCACTTCAATCCTTCTACCAGGCAAGTTATATATAAGATATCAATATAAGATGAACAAATACAGTCAAACTTGTCTATAGCGGCCACTAGAGGAAGACTGCAAAAGTGGCCGCTATAGACAGGTGGCCTCTATAGACAGGTTGGCATCCAGTTTGAATGTTGACCAGTAGAGGAAAAAAAAGGGGAAAAAAAAGGGAAAAAATTAATGTTGACCAGTAGAGGGCACTGTGGGACTGCGGATAAAAGTTGTACAGCACTACTAGGCTTGTTATTATCTACGACCCACAGAACAAAGCTGTGCAAGTAATGTCTTACGCTTGTTTTTAATATTTTACTTTTTATACGGCAGAATGTCATTACAGCTTTAGTTCATCAGGAAGTGACGGGAAGTGACGGTGGCCGTCCCGAGCAGGAGAGCTAAGCTCAGTGCTAGTTGTGAGTTTCAAGAGAGTTGGGAATTGTGTTTATGTTGGCGTGGATGTAAAGTCCTGCAGTGTTCTCCGCTGTTAATAAAGCCATTAAAGTGCATCGGCGACGTGAGTCTCTCCTTCCCCACAACAAGCGGCATTACAGTATTGACACACATTGTGCACACTGTCTCACACCAGGAAATAAACGGTGTCATGTAAATTTGTGGCGGGGGGATTTTTCAGTGGCCGCTATAGGCAGGTGGCCGTTCTATAAAGGTGGCCGCTAAGACAGGTTTATTAAAGTTGATATCAACATGGTTGTCCAGAGCTTTGTGGATGCATATGAAATTGCATTAGATAGCTGCTGTTCACGACGGTCAGTAATTGAGACGCCCATAAAAATGTCTATTTTTGACACACGGCTCGCTCCTCCCCCTCTAAACACACCTGCAATAAAAGTGACTGTTGTCTCTTCAATTAGGAAGCTAACAAGCACAGTCCAGGTTAAAGCCCTAAATAAGCCTCAAAGCAGCGGTGTGGACTTGAGTCACAATCTTGATGACTTTGGAGTCGACAATATCATGAAAGACTTGCAACTCCACTTTGACTTTGACATCAAAGACTCAGGACCTGACTCAGACTTGAAAATACTTGAGATTTTCAGTGAGTGTGTTGAGTAAAACGTGTCCCCATTCAAAGTATTCAACTAACAAGACCGTTATTTACGTCATTTCCAGCAAGACAACATATTTTCCCACAGAGTCTGCCTCACTGAATGCATCTGTTAACGTCCAATCAGGTTTAACAACAAACAACGAGGGTGTGGCTTACATTTTTGTCAGCGCCAAGCTGCTGGATAGTGGCACCGGGATGTGTCAACATTCTCGAGAGGATAACTTCATTTGCATCCGCACGTTACTCGGGCATGGAATTTTATTTGGTACACATAACAATGCTTACCAGCCTATAACTTCGGACCTGACTTAACGTGTCTTGTCTTTGCTTGAGAATTGACTTGGACTTGTACATCTTTACTGGGGGCTTGACTTGAGACACGGGATTAAAGACTTGCAAAACACTGACTTGCTCCACCTCTGCCTCAAACGCTTATTAACCACATTTTAAAGTATAAAATGTAGCTACTCATCACTAATGAATGATAATCAGTAGAAGAGATGGATTGGAGTCACGCTGTAGCCTTCAGCCTGGTCGTCAGAGAAGGTACTTCTCCAAGCTGCGTCTACATAATCCACACTGCTTGCCTGTTGGAATTCCAGTAAGGACTTGCCATCTTCATCTCACTGCAAGTATTAAGACCGGATTTGAAGAAAGTTGAGCGTAGAAGCTAATGCTGCTGTCTCAACACACACGACGTCACGCCATTACGCTGTATGTATCCTGTACATTTTATGCTTCATTATCACGTATAAATAAATTATCGACTTGAAGATGAATGAAATGTGTTTTCTGCAGGAAAAACCTGTCTATTTTCGGACAAAAAATAAAATTTAATTAAAAAAAAAATTACCAAAATTCTGCAAATTTGCATGCTTGCAAATGCTGAATTGCGAATATGCTGTGATCCACAGTACCAATTTTATTTTGTGTGTAATCAATATGCTGAACAGTTTTTGTCCATTGTCGTGGGTCGCAGTATGTGAACCAGCAATAAATCTTTATTCAGGGCTTTGACTGGTACTATCGGAGGTTGGTATTGGCAGCAGTTCCAATAATGCCGGCCACTCGGTATTGACCTGTGTTTCTGTCTTTGAGATAAAATATCTCGTCGCCTGGAAATACTCCTTCCAGTGGGAGGGAAGTATCACCAATCACACGTGGCATGGCTGGAAGAGAAGATGTGGCACACATGCATGCAGATGAAGGCATCAATCAATAGCATCTTAATGGTGCGTCTCTCAGTGGGAGGCTGATATCGTTGCCAGTTTGTGGCACAACCCCCATATAATCAGCCTTGACAGCTGCTGAAATAGATATCCTGACAAAGTGCCGATGAGGTGCAGGTAGTCTGGGGCCACACTGAATGTGCCCCCACCCTGTCAACACACTCCTTTGCAGGGAGGCGGGCAGGCAGCTTGAAGCTAAATGGTGGCCCTGGATATGTCATGAAGCAATTTATTCCTGAGCGAGAACGCACAATAGTCTTTATATTCTCACGCAGAGTGCAATTCAAAAAAATCTATTCATCTCTTTCCGGACGGAGCCAGAGGCCAGAATCAATACATCAACCCCTCCAACGCTAGAGCCAATTTCTCCTAAAGATTTTTAAGTCGGACTTAAAAGGCCTTTTGTTCCAGCACCTCTAATAAAAGTAAACTTTTTAGCAATGAAAGCCACACGCGCGTGGAAGTTGGGTGCTCCTCTGCAGTGTACACACGATGCACACATGATGCCTACACGATGCACACATGATGCCCACACGATGCCCTGTGTTCTATATGCCTGGGAAAGATTGAGGACAGCACGCAGAAGACACTAATGAAAAAAGCTGCTTCAATGACTGAAATTCTCCCAAAAATATGAACCTTTCTGAATGTGATTGTACATGGAATACTCAAAAGAAAATGAGCAGTCATGTAGATTGATACTATTGTAGCTAACACATGGTTGGCTCACAAATTGAAAACAACAACAAACTGAAATGCGAAGGCATGTTAGCATTGATTGTTTTAGAGTCTTAAAAAAAAGACAACGAATAAAGCGAGTAGACAAGACTAATATATACAGTAAGTTACATAAAGTAAGTGGATTTGTTTGTTTAATTTTCTAAAAGGCTAAAAAAAATGATCCATATTTTTAAAAAAAACAACAACTTTGTGTTATTATTATGTGCCGCGGGCCAATAGCAAACGAGACATGGACTGCAAATGACCTGGACACGCCGTGCTAGATGACGACATCACTAAGCGTCACTGCTACTGGACTATAAACTACCTATAGAAACTACCATCCAGAGGCGAACAAAATAAATGTCACTTAAAATGGGTTTCAAATAAGGCCAGATGAGTTCAATATAAATAGTGAATAAAGTGAATGAACTGATCAAAAGAACAAGAAGTGAATCAACTGTATTTCACAGGTCCACTACAACTCCCATGACCACTACATACCCAAAAGACAACAACATCCTTGACAGGCAGACTGTAACGTTTAACATCTTTATCATTAAAAGTGCCAAAAAAAAGCACATCGATTTAAAGCCTGCCATGCTTAAATCCAATGCTTCATTTCCTAGTATTGATTCAATCAATTGATTACCTTTTAAACAATGTTGGATCGATATATATGTCGTCCTGAATGGAAACTGGAGAACCCAGATCGATGTAGTTGAATCGTAGGAATATAAATCGATGCATCGATGTAGTGAATGAATCGTTACACCCCTAGTTACGACACTAATTTGTATTGCAAATGTTGATCCGAAATCAGATGAAAAGGCGTTTGCTGTGGTGGGCTGTCCGTCCTCTGAATGAGTCATATACAGACAGGAAATACTGTCGTAAAAGCCCACAGACTTTTTCTTATTTTTTTTAGGAGGTGCATGTCACACTACACACAGAGACTGAGCTCCAAACTGAAACTGTTGAAATGCAACAAAATACCTGGAGGGCAGCAAAGCATACAAGCATATCCAAGTATTCAAAATGTGTGCCGTGTATGAAAAATGTGTACATGTTGACTTATTTTCGAGATAAACTCCAGTAAGTGTATCTTGGTAGCGTATAAACAACTGGTGCTTGACTTTGAGGCCAAAAGAAAATACTGAACGCAGGTTGAACAGTCACCGTACTGACCCTCGATATGAGACAGACAAGAAAAAAAGTCTGGAAGAAGAGTTGCCATCTTATATTTGGAGGCCTCAAGATTTACATATAAAAAAGAGAAGGTGCCAAATGACTCAGGTCAAAGCTTTTCTTCCTGTCACTCACACACACACACACACACACACACACACACCAGTCACATGTATACATGCAAGCCGCAAACAGTTATGACAAAAAGTTATGATGCTAATTTTACATATACTGTAGTTTATATTCCACTGATAGTGACCAATCTTTAAATTTTGCCCCAAGAGGAAGTTATGTTATGTTGGGTGCGGCCTGGGGGCCATTTGAAGCCTGCTGCTGTTTTTTTATTGCCAAAAAATTAAAAATAAAAACAACAGCAAAAATAGAAAAAGGGAAAAAGAGAGAAGAAAGAGAGAAAAAAGTTATAATCTAACAAAAAAAGTTATATTTTATTTAATAATTAATTACACAATAATGCAATATTATGAGGTAAATAACGTCACTTTGGTAGAAATAATTATGGAGAAAAAGTTGAAATATTAAAGAAAAAAGTATTTTTTGAAAGTCACAACATTACGAAAAAAAATCAAATAAACAAGACATAAAGTTGTAATATTTGGAAAATATAAAGGGTTGCAGAAAAAGTTATAATGTTACGATAATAAAATCAAAATATTATGGGAATAAAGTCATAATTACGAGATCAAAATTTACAAGAAGAAACTCAAAAAAGTTGTAAAATAATTTTAAAAACCAGCAGAAATGAAAAAATAGCTGATTAAGAGAAAAAAAAGTTGTATTCTAATGACAAAAAAGTCACAATTTTATGACAAATACTATGAGGAAAAATAATGTCATTTTAGTAGCAGAGAGTTGAAATATTAAAGAACAAATATGATATTTTTTAAATCATATAATACAATATTACTTTTGTAAAGTAATATTATAAAGAGCAAACAAAATTTAAAAAATTAAAGAAAATTATGTTAGGCAAAAAGTTATAATATGGAAATAATGCCAATATTACAAAAAGAAAAAAAAATTGGACAAAAAAACAACAGCAAAAATGGGGAAAGAAAGAGCATAGAGCAAAGTTGATTCAACTAATATCTATATCACAAAGCTGAGATGCAATTTTTACTTGAAATATATATAACTTCTTAACATATTATTTTTAATGTCTCTTCTGTTGTTGTTGCTTAATTTTTTGGTATTTATGTTTCTTTTTTTTATTTTTTATTTTTATTTTTTTTTATTTTATTGGTATTTATGTTTCTGATGTTCTTATTCATTTTCTTGTGTTTTTCTTTCTTTTTTGGGAGAATGACCAGAACAAGAATTTCATTGCATTGCAGAACTACCTGTTTTACTGTGCATATGACAATACAAACTCTTGAATCTTGATTCATATCTACAGTGTTGCTTTACAAAATATCCACGTGGCAATGTTGCATCCTTTCATTTTTTACAATGTGGCCCTCGTTGGAAGAACATTTGGACACCTCTGCTTTAAGCTTAAATTTTATAATCCACCAGCTAGAAACAAAGAATGATGCTACATAACATACATCACAAAGTAAAATAACGTCATGTAAGATAAACTCCATATTTGTCTTAACTTGTGGAGCGAATGGAGATGGTTTCGACGCGGCCTTATGACTCAGTGGAAGGGGTAGAGGTCGAGCGTTGGCTCTAAAATCATCCGCCAAATGGAGCACATCTGAGTGGAAGGCTGCCTGTCATCGTCAATGCACGTTGCTACATAACGTACGGCATCTTGAAGGCGACTCAGTCGGCCCTTCTTCACCAGCAGCACTGCTTCCGTCTTACTGGCAAATGTAATTTCCGTGAGACCTCCTGTCAATTGTGCAGTTACCAGCCTTCCAACCTGTCCTGCCTGGTGCGGAAATGGACGGTCTTCTCCGCCACCCAATCCGCATCCAAAGTCTGTGCTTGTTTTAACAAACACCTCATTCGCTGGTGTTCCCTGTAGACCCGAACGGCGAGGCAATCTTGGGTAATTTAAAACCAATGTCGACTATCTCCCTCTACCCGCGGCCAGTTTGGAGCCTCAGAATCTTGCAGCTAAGCCCCTTAGAGACTGACAGGCCTTTTCACTCCAGCCCCATTTCACTTATCTATTGGCAGCTCCTGCCAAGAGTGATCTCTGTACTGAATTGCATGTATATATATTATCTGTTTGGGGACTTTGAACTGTGGGAAGGGATTTAGACAATCAATCTCTATATCATTATCAATCACGTCTTGCTGTTCGCCACATTGATTAGCCGGGAAATAAAGAAGCTGGAGTGAAAATTTCCCCGGATAATCTTGCCGAGCTAAGCTGTGCACTTGTCAGCGACGTTTTGCTGAGCAAAGCTTCGCATGGTAGAATATTTGAAGCTGGGACGTCTCTGTTGTTGCGTGACTGCCATGAATGTTTCAAAAACTGAAAAAATGCACTGCACAAATTCATTACTCTTAAAAAAAAAAGGAGCCCTTCAGCCCTTTGTGGAGCACGTCAAAACCCCCAAGATCAACTTGATGAATGTGCTTTACAGTGGCTCAACACATCAAGAGCAGCCTTGTGCGCGCTAAGACGTGCATTGACGATGACAGGCAGCCTTCCACTCAGATGTGCTCCATTTGGCGGATGATGTTGGAGCCAGCGCTCTACCTCTACCCCTACCACTGAGCTTAATAACTATAGCTCCACCAATGAAGACAAATATAGAGTTTATCTTAAGTGACGTTATTTTACTTGGTGATGTTTCGTGCATGGAGAAAATATCCTGCAGCAATAATAATATCCAAACATGATGCTAATTATTTCTTTCTGGGGGTTCCACACTGAGGGACAGCTTGTCAAGCATTTTGGAAAGACGACACAAAATTAAAAAAATGAGCCCTGGAATGCTGAAGGATCGGATCAAATCAGTTTGACTGTGGACGACAAGCTGCCACGCATGACAAGCAAGAAGGGTGGGCTAAACAATGGATCTATCATGGAATTTGGACATAAAACATACCAAATAGACAGAATTGTGCAGTTATATTTCAGCCAACGGAAGTTTATTAAAGTCTAGTCTATTAAAGATCTCCTATTATGCAGAATGTGCTTTTTAATGATGTTCTAACAGTAGTAGTCTCCCAAGAGCAGGGGTATACTAACTTTTTCCACTGAGGGCCGCATATTGAAAAATCAAAGGATGCAGGGCGACCACTTTGATCTTTTTGTATATTTTTTTATTTTGTAAAAATGCTTTAAAAAAATTATATTTAAAGACAAAGCATTGTGTTATTATTAGTTATTGGTATAAACTTGGGGTGCTCCGATCGATTGGCCACCGATCAAAATCGTCCGATTTCCGCAAAAAAGCATGTGATTGGCATATGCTGATAAACGCCTTTCAATGCCGATCACAAAAACCTGTGGCTTGTACTATTGCAGCTTGCAGCCTGTAGTGAGCATCTCCCTCTCCCGCCCATTTTCCCCCACACTGCGCAGGAGAGCCAAAGCCAAAACAATCATATCTGCCGTGTGGGACTTACATGTCGTTTGTGCGGGTGATTTTGCATCGTGCAAAACATGCCACGAAAAATACTTCCCCAGGGTGGCACATTAAAAAGTTTTAGTTTGGTGCGGCATTTGGGGGGGCCGGCACTTAGTGGGGTGAGTTTTCCAGGCTCGCAATGTGATCATTGCTCAGGCGGTGGCTAATGTGGCTAACACTGGACACTCGGCCATATGTGCGTGGCAGCCGGAGGTCTAAGGCGGATAGCCGGAAAAGTGGTTGAATTCGTCAGACTGGATGGCCGGCCTTCGTTGGCCTTCGTCAGATGTGTGTTCTTGCATCCAAAGTCTCCTTAAAGACGGCGTCTCATCCTCTGTAAGTCCAGTGATACATGTTCTCTTGAAAAAGTATGTCAAATATGTTTTTGTCTAAATGAAAGCGATTTTATGGTTCCTTTTTTCATATCACATAGCCAATAGTAAATAAAAAAATTTACAATTAATCTATGTGATTGCTGTCTGTATCGGACGATTACACTCATGGATGATCGTATCGGAATCGGCAGCATAAAACCCTGACCGGCGCATCCCTGTTATAAACATTTTAGCTTTTTGGAACAAAAAATCCACAGGCCGCAAATGACTCTCGGGCCACACTTTGGACACCCCTGCCCTAGAGCCTATGTATAAACCCCAATGTAAGAAACATCTATTGTCTCCGTCACGTTTACTCCACATTTTGAAGTTGCGGATTTTTATCGACAGCTGTGTAAAAAAAAAAAAGAAATTTAAAAAAAAATTAAAAAACATGCTTCGCTACACATCGTAAAATGCAACCTGGAGCTCTGTCAACTTTTAGTCATTCAGCTTTAGACAAGGGAGCTGTAGGTATGATCGTTTTGTTTTCTTCATCAAAATATGCTAACCTAGTACGATGTTAAAACGTAATGTTAGCACTTTAACATCACATAGCTATGTTAGTGCTGCTACTCTTTGTGTCCTCTTGTCCCGCTCCTTGAAGTTACTGTTTATGTGATATGTGGACATTGGACAAGTGCACAGTGACAGTGTATATGTTAAAAGTGGATCAAGTACACAATAGTGCTTTTTGCCACAAATACTGTATTATAATGATAAAGAGAGTAAGATTGTTAAGTGACACTCTAAAAAAGTAAGTTGTGATGATGATCGATGATTGATGTATTTCATGAACGTAATAGCCACTTGCTGAAATGGACTTGGGTTCTGCAGCAGGACAATGATCCAAAACACACCAGCAAGTCCACCTCTGAATGAAGAATGAAGAAAAACAAAGTGAAGACTTTGGAGTGGCCTAGTCAAAGTCCTGACCTGAATCCTACTGAGATGCTGTGACAGGATTGTAAAAAAGCGGTTCATGCTGGAAAACCCTCCAATGTGGCTGAATTACAACAATTCTGCAAAGATGAGTGGGCCAAAATTCCTCTAAATCACACCACAAGTTGATCTATAATCATGTCAAATGATTAGTCCTACCCTAAAAGTATTTTGCGCATCAGTTTTTTCCAATTTTATCTTTTATTGATTGGACTTGTATTAGATCTTTTATTAGATTAGGGACCTGATTCACAGAGGTTTGTTACAAAGGCCAAATAATATTGTTGGTCATGCTGTGTAATACAAAAGTAAATTCAGCAATACTTTGGTTGAATTATTTTTAATACTTTGAAGAGCTATTTTTATAACCATATTCAATTCCACAAATTCGTCATTGTACGCTAACCGGAGAACACACGCAAAATTTGATGAAAAACACGCTAAACCTATGCAAAATATACTAGTGTTTAGCTTTAATGCTAATAGTGTTTTCACAAGCTACTTTGAAATGTGTCACACAGGTTGAAGGTAGCACAGTGACAATCATCGCGGGAAGCAATCGGAAGCCAATCACGTGCACACATGTCCCGCTGTCCACTGAATAGAGAGACGAGGATGCTTTACACTTAAATTAGCCTTCAGCATTGATTCACAACAGTGCTAGCTCAATACTCTGGATGGCTGGAAGTTGAAACTTTCGCATTTGATCCAGGTGCTTTGGAGCAGAGCGTCAAATCAATGCGAGGAAGTACAAGAGAAAAAAAATGGTTTCCAGTGAATAATAGATCCACACCTGGACTGGGAGCTTTCTGGAAGAGGTAAAAAAAAATGGAGAAAAGCGAGACGAAAGTGCCTGGATGCTAAATCCCCTCCCAGAGAAAACAATATCCAGACCCTAAAGTCAATGACCCTACAGTCAAAAGCAATGGAATCCTCCCAAAGCTCCACTAAATCAACACTTCTTTGAATTCTGCCTGAGCAGCATTACAATAAGAGGATCATATGCTAATGTTGCTATCACTAGCTTTTCTTTTCGTTTCCCTCAGTGCCTTTCCCAGCATCCAATTTGTCAGACAAGATGGTAACAATAGAGGAAATTAGTCCGAGGGGAGAATTTGTGCAAAAGGAGAGAATTATCATGTTTGATCATGGAATAAACAAGATGCTGTTGTTGCCAGAAGAAGTGGAACAAATGCTTATATTTATGTAGCAGAGTGGGTAAAGATTCAAGGTTGAATGTCAGAGAAGTAGAAATAGCAAGGCTAATTAGAAGACTAAAAGAAACAATTCCTCTTGAGGGTGGAATCTGGGTCATCAAGCAGAAAGAAATCTTTTTTTCACATGACTGTATTTGTTTGTGTAAAGCAAACTCTTCTTCTCTCTAAGCACTGCACAAAAAAGGGTGAAAATGTGTCAAATCATGCCCCCTGACTGTGCTGCCTGTGCTATGGTTTTTCTGACAAATACACCACGTTATTCAACGCCCTACGTCAGACTGACTTAAAATTTCTCACACAGCTCAACAAAACACCCACTGTAACTTTAGGACAGGAGTGTCCACATTTTTTCCAGCAAGCGCCACATAGTGAAAAATGAAAGGACAAAACTTTGCCAGTTTGATATTTTGTAAAGCAATACATGTAGATATGCTAATAAGTTATATATATTTCAAGAAAAAACTGCATCCCAGCTTCGTCACATAGGTGGGAAAAGCCCATTATCAGTATCAACTTCATTCTTTGCTCTTTTTTCCCCATTTTTCATCTTGATTTTTATTTTCCAAATATTTCAACTTTCTTCGTCAAATATCTTTATATATTTTCTTCTTGTAATATAATGACTTTACTCCCATAATATTTAGACTTAATTCCCTTTTTCCGCAACCTAAATTTTCCAAAAATAACAACTTTATTTTGTTTTGATTGGTTCTCATGAAGCTGCACGGTGGTCTAGTGGTTAGCATGTTGGTCAACACAGTAACAGCCTGGAGATCGGGAAGACCTAGGTTCGATTCTCCCTTGGGCATTTCTGTGTGGAGTTTGCATGTTCTCCGCGTGTGTGCGTGGGTTTTCTCCGGGTACTCCGGTTTCCTCCCACATTCCAAAAACATGCATGTTAGGTTAATTGGAGACTCTAAATTGTCCATAGGTATGAATGTGAGTGTTAACGGTTGTTTGTCTATATGGCGACAAGTCCAGGGTGTACCCCGCCTGTCGCCCGAAGTCAGCTGGGATAGGCTCCAGCATGCCCCCGCGACCCTAAAGAGGATGAAGCGGTATAGAAAAATGGATGGATGGTTCTCATGATATTATGATTTATAAAAAAAACAAACATTTTTCTTCTACGCTACTAAAATAATAATTATTTTTATTTTTAAGTTTGTTTATTTGCCTTTTTTTATTAGCCTTCACTTACAATATGATTTTTTTCTCTTAATATTTTTTAATGCTGCAGCTATCAAATATATTAGCAATCGAGTATTCTACTGAAAATGTTTTAAATTAATTGAGTAATTGGAAAAAAAACATTTTTGTTTGGTTAAAGAGCAATTATAAATACACAAGAAAATAAAACATTTCACTAAATAATGAACTACCAATTGGTTAATTTTTTTTAGAAAATAAACCATTTCATTTCTTAAATTCACATTATACATAGGAACAAACTGTATTTTCATGGGTCAAATGGACTACTTTCAGCTAAGTGAGTGAGACACACACTTCCTTGTTCCATTACACAGTATTGTCTGCTTGAAAAGGGGCAGCTACTGATCAGTGAGCTAAAATGTTTTAGTTTTCCATTTTCTGAACTCAGAGTGCTGTGTTTTTGCAGATGAAATAAACCCTGTATGAAGTCACATTACCATCGTAGTAAACTGCCACACATTCGCCAGTAGTCATAATTAAGAAAAAGTAAGCCCTCCACACGGCTAACGTTATGTTCATAAGGTATACTAGAAAAATTTCAGTTCAATTAAATTTTAAGCTTAAAGTTTGACTTAACTTTCAATGTGACTCAATGTGGTCCAACACTAATAAATTATAAAATTATAAATCCAGTATTTAGCGTGGCGGTGACATCACAGGTAGACTGAATGGACTGTCGCGTCTGAATTGTAGGACGTCTCGAGTCACTCTTTACAGTACAAAAACGGACGAACTTTGGAGAGGACGTGTCGGCTCTGTTTATTCAATGTGCCAACCACACTGCAACCCTTGGTAACCACAACAGTCGCCTTTACATGAATAATCAACTTACGCCAAATCAAACTGTTACACGAGTTTAACATCTTTATCATTAAAAGTGCTAAAAAAAAAAAAAAAACACACATCCATAAAGCCTTCTGTGCTTAAATCCAAGGCTTCATTTCCTATTATCAAATCAATCGATTACCTTTTCAACGATGTTAGATGGATATACAGATCGATGTAGTTGGATCATAGGACTATAAGTCAATGCATTGATGTATCAATGAATCGTTACACCCCTACTTATAATGTATCCACTTCCACCATGGATGTGATATATGAAAAAAAAATTATAGAGTGCAACATTTTGTGTAACGGTGACCGGTAAACGTTCCTTCGAAATAAAAGCATCTTTAAACTTGATAATTACAACTCTTAATGAAATATACCTATGTAAATGCCAAAATGACATACAGTCTTTCACCTTTTCTTCACTTCAATTGTGAGGTCATTCTCAAATAAACATGATACTGTACATTATACAGTACAATCATCTTCAGGCAATGAGCCAAATGTATTTCTATTGATGAACTTTATAAAGCACACAAAAAAATTTAAATTAGAAGGGTGCTACAGTAATGCTGTCTTTGTCCATGAAATAACATCCTCACTAAGAGTCATTAGTGAGGAATACAATACTCACTGTTTCCTGCAGAGCGCAATTGCAAACCATAGAAAGCTGTGGGTGGAACGATCCCAATGTCAACATTACCAATACAGTGGGCAAATCGATCCCAGTGTCGAGGCTATGGTAACATAGTGACCTGCAGGAATACAGTGCCATACCGGGGGTAATTGCAAGGGCAGGCCCATAAAAAATTTTGACTGAAATTTTTTTCTAGTCTTTCACAATATTGCAACTTTTAAAAATTATTTGACACATTTTTAATATACCAACTTTATGCTACTACAATTAAGTTATTTTTCCTCATAATATCACAACATTATTCTCGTAAAATTAGAACTTTTTCTTGTTACAACTTTTTTTCTTAATATTTTGATTTTTTAATTTTTGCTGTTATTTGGTTTTTTTTGTTTTCTTCATTTTCTTGTTAAATTATATGCGGCCATGTGGCCCCCGGTCCGCACTTTGGACACATCTGCTTTAGGGTGTTTATTCAAATCAGCCCCGAATTTGGTATGCACCTTTTAGGGGACTCCCAAACACGTGTGTCAAATTTGAGCAAGATTGGTTGAAAAACATGGCCACCATCAAGCAAAACATCTTACTTACTTAGCAAAGCATTGTCCATAAATTACTGAGTATTTCATCTCTGATTATAAAACTTTGATGATATCTGTATTAGGGGGCGCCACAAATTTCATTTTTATTCATGTGAAAATGTTAGGACACCCCCGGGGTGTAAAAAAATCTGCATTTGCGTCTTAATGTAATGCATTTAATCCCTGTGCAAGTCGCGCGGTGTGAGCGCAGCACACGCACAGAGGTGGCCAGCTCAGTGTCAAAGGTTGCCAAATGACGTCGCCTCGACAGGTGCAGAGCAGATCTGAGATTTCAGTCCCAGGAAGAGCAATCTTGGGGTCGTCACCTGAGCACTTCAAACACATTGGGGCTCTTTGTTTCTTAGCTCAAGAGCCATAAATCATCTTGCTGGAAGAAAGAGAAAGAGCAGCATGGCCAGGCTTCATCCTGCACGGTCAGTGATGAAAGCATGAGGTCCCCTTTCAAATCGACTCTTGACAACCGCTTCAATCTGCTTTTCTCGTCACATAGCTACCTCCACTGTGCAGCGAGTAGAAAAACACCATAGCACAATTAGACCTTCCAGACAGTCAAGTGGCATGAATAAGTCACATGAATAGAATTCCCTGAGTCTCATTAATATTATGAATTTTTAAATCCAATTATTGTTTGACGGCTCCTGACCTATTTTCTGATTTACGGACTCCATCAAATCCTTGCACATCACACCGTCTCTAGGTTGTGCGATATCCAATGTTCTCTGCAGAAGAGGTATCCAACAAGCTTGCGTTCCATGCATGTATGCTAAACGCTGATCAGTAGGGTGTCACGAGAGCCTAACTCACAAGATGGGATGAGGCACAACATTGGGTCCACGAGAACGAGCCGAGCCGAGATTTTAACATTAATTTTAATAAAATTATAATGAATAAATATGACTGGACATACTTTTTTTTATTTAACTGAGTCACAAAACAATGCAGGTGCGTTTTGAAATGTTTATTATCCCACAAAATAAACCACTGTTATGATAAGAAATAATAATAATAAAAATAATAATACAGCTCACCAATAGAATCGGTTCTGCTTGACATCAACAAGCACAAGCAGCCGTTTAAGTCCGATAGTTTTTCGTCCGAAGTTTTTAATAATGAGCTTTTGTTACAAACATGAACTTGTAGTATTGAATATGGTTATGAAAATAGCTCTTCAAAGTATTAAAAATAATGCAACCACAGTATCGCTGAATTTACTTTTTTATTACACAGCATGACCAACAATATTTTTTGGCTTTTGTAACAAACCTCAGTGACTCAGGTCCCTAATCCAATAAAAGATCCAATAAAAGTCCATCCAACAAAAGATACAATTGGAAAAAAATGGGCATGCAAAATACATTTGGGGTAGGACTAATCATTTCACATGGTTATAGATCAATTTGTGGTATGATTTAGAATATTACTTTTTTTAACAAACTCTCTTCAACGCCATAGTAATTTATTGACAGTCCCTAGTATAAACAACCAGCTGTTAGAGTAGCACTTCCATGTGAGCAGTGTTGCCAACTTGGCAATTACGTTGATAGATCTGCCGACATTCTAACCTTCCATGTTCATGTGTGGCCCAGTGTTAAGGACGTGATACGGCAACCGGATCGGCTCGATCTCGTGTTGGAAGCCAATATTATTATCAGGGTATGGATCGGCTGCCGATCTATACCCTGAAAATCGGATCGGGACATCCCTACATATTACTCTATTATCATTCATAGTAGCGATGCCATAGTCCACAGTCTGATTGGCTTCTGGCTGCCCTGTTCTCGCAATACAGCTTTTCTCCAAACAAGAAATCTCATCACATTTTAATAGCAATCAGTCATCCATAGAGAGTCATAGAACACGTACAGCACTACAATGGAGCGTAAAATTGTTTGTGCACCATGTGATTCAAACACAGGCTAGCACAGAAAGAAAGTGGAACCTGAGACTTCGAGCTAGAGTGGCTCAAATGCACAAGCGAAGTGTGACAAAATAAAGCAGAACCGGCACACCAATCGACTTTGCTACCAAAGCATTGGAAAGCACAGGTGTATTGAGGCACTAATTTTGCCATCTTGGTGAACGACAAACAAAGATTTTGTATTTCTTTGTGTTACTCGACACTGCTGCTTCCAGACGCAAGCTACTTCCGCAATGCTAGTCAACAGAAACTTTTCAGAGGCATTTTCATACTTGTACATTCCTTTGTTTACTTCAAGGCTTTCAGGCTGGAAACTCAACTATTGGAATTTGCAATTATACAAAAACTGTAAAAACATGTGTTTCCACAGCAGCAGCTGGAAAACCAGTTTTAGATCTTGCCAACTCAGTTTATATTGATCACTTTTAATGCTATATTTAAATTTTGACTATGGTTTCCCAGCCAGGGTTGCACCAGGATTGGAAGGGACCATGTGATCGTCTTGCTGTGGTGACCCCAAAGTGAATTTTTTTTTAATTTTTAGTAAATACAAAAGAAGGTGGAAGTGCAACCTGAGACTAAGAGCTAAACAAGCTTGCACCAGCAAATAAGGTGGGGCCCTATAATTTCCGCATTAAGGGACAGAATCGCGGAATTGGCCAATAAAACGGAATCTACTGTTAAACGTGGAATCTCACAGAAAGTGACATGTGATTGAAATGATGCCATCGTGAGAAGAAGGAAAGTTTGTGTGGGGAAGTATTTCCTCGGCGAGCCGCTCAATCATTGCGGAATCTCATCACACACTTTACTAACATTGGCGAAACGGTGGTGGAAAACCTCGGAAGGTAGCGGGGCTAGCTTAGTTTAGCAAAGTGTGCTAGTGCAGCTGTGTGTGAGTGTGTGTGTGTGTGTGTGCGCGTGACTAAGGGGGGATGAGTATATTTTTCACCGTGTTGTGTTTTACCGCTTTAATGTAAGGACCATTTTACAATGCCCACTGACGACGTGCAGGTTCTGACCGTAAAAAGAAAAAAGATGAGAGGCACTTTTATTCTTGCACCCAGCTCCCAGTCAATTGCCATTCTCAACACACACAACACACTTTCGGCCTTCAAAATAAGAGCGCTCTTTGTCACATTTGTCTAATTGTGTAAACAAAATAAGGGTGTCATTACGATATTTTACATTAATAACACAATTACACCTGTGACTACATCTTCCTTAATCACAACCATTACAGTTTGTTGAAGATTTAGTAGCAATATGTGCTGAGGCTGACATCCCATTAGAAAAGTTAGCTAAGCTAAATCCATTTCTCAATTACTGGACAAAATGGACCAATGATGTATTGCATCAAAAAATGAAAGGATTTTTGGCATTTCATGCATGGACATTTTATTCATAAACCCAAATAGCACACACTCAATGCTGGTAAAATAAGTGGAAAAGGTAAAAAGCGAAATAAAAAAAAAACAAAACAGAATTTGGGAAAAAATAAAATGGATTTCATAGGGCTCTCGTAAGGAAGAACCAGCCTACCTATCAACTTTACCACCAGGGTGAGGGAATGCAGCATATTGATGTGCTAATTTTGTCAGCCTTGTCGAACCTCACTCCATTCGTTTTGTACCAGTGTTGTACGTTTTGACAACATTTTTGCAAAATTTACTGCAATAATTTTGACTACTTTATCTTTTGTTTTGATTCAAGGCAGCCTGTTTCAGCAGCAAATGCGTTGGGCCTGAATGCTGAATGATGCCAATTCGTTAAATCAGGGGTCTCAAACTCAGTGTACCTGCTGGACGAAGAGTCTGGCCCACATCAGGTATTCAACAAAAAAAGGGTTTCAAGTATTCCAAAAAAAGTAGAACTGATCAAATCCTCTTAATCTTCCTTAATAACAGTTCAGAACATGAACGGTTCTTCAGAACATGAACAGGTTCTTCAGAACATAGGCGTCTCTTGCTGACAGAGACTTGGCAGTGCTTCCTCTTACACAACATTGCAGGGACTGCTTCCGGCTTCACACCACTGCAGTTGTTTTGTGAAAAGATGCTAGTTACACTACATGTTTAGCGTTAACGTAGTTGTTGTATTTCCCATAGTAGTACCAGTTGTCCTGTGTGAGTTTACTAACCTGTTGTGCTGTCATTTATGTGTTTGCACTGTGATTGTAGGTAGTGTTTCGTCTGTTCAGTGTTGGCTATTGTTTGCCCAATTAAAGATTCTCTTCCCTTAAGCAAGCTGAAACGCCTCTGACCACCTCATATGGCACTCAAGTTCACCACAACATGTATATAATATTATTATAAAACGCACACGATGCACGGGCCGCACTAATACTAAACTTTGATGTCAAATAGGGGTCCACAAAATATGGTTTGAGACCCGTGAGTCTAATCGTTATGATTACACAACATAAATCTATTGATGCAAACTTTACATTGATTACATGTTGGGTCAAGTTCTTAACCGTAAAAAACGATTATGTCAGTTTTTGGTGTCCATCGCTATAAATCCACACCATACTCTAAAACCACATGGATCTGTAGCGCTTGTGGGCAGCCGTCCATCTGTCGAATCTAATCCTTCATGTCCAGAGAAAAAAAGTGTTACAGTCTGAACCTCTGCAAAAGGTCACACCGCTCATAATAATATAATAACAATAATAATTCTGAGGAAAACGTCTCATCCAGTCAAGTATCACTTTTGAGACGTCGCCGCCACTCAAACATCTCGCAGGGCATTGATTGGGCTTATATTGGTTTGCCCACAGGCACCAAATCAATCATAAAGTGAAGGAGAGCTGCCAAAGTCCTGTTTCACATCTCTGACATGAGGTGCCCGCTCGCTGTTGTTTAGGCACTTTGACGTGCTCTCACAAATGTCACGGACACATCGTGGTGGACACATGAGCGCCTGGAGGCGGGGAGATGTCATTCATCAGCGCATGAAAGACAGACTTGGACATAGGACACGGTTTAAACAAACCATGTCTTATGTCTGGCTAAAAACTACATTTCCCATGATGCAGTGCCCATGTGCAGCTTCAGGAAGTAGTGACGTGGACAAGTGAAGTTGAAGCTAATATCACGTTTTAAAGTCTTATGCAGCAATCTCTGACACACCTTAAGTATGTTTGATGAAGTGTAGAATTACTACAGTTTCCGTTTGGACTACTTGGACTGCCAAATGCCCACTATCCCCAATGGGTTTCAAAAAATTGGACTGAATGAAGAGAATAGCTCAAGCCAAATGGCTAAACAATGGAGAGAGGTAGAGGGGGAGCGCGAGGGAGAGATAGAGAGAGAGAGAGAGAGAGAGAGAGAGAGTGAGAGAGAGAAAGAGAGTGAGAGAGACAAAGTGTGTGACGAAGGAATTATGAGGCTGTTCAATTGTGATGCTTGTCAAGACGACTTGAGTGCTTTTAGTTCCCAGGAGGAGGAGGATGCCGATGAATGACTTTTCTGGTAGGCTCCTGTTTACCTAGTCACATTACAGTCACTGTTCGGCACTGTTTAGAAAAAAACAGTTATTTAATCAAAAGTAAAAAAAAAAATCTTCCTGTGTAACATCTTTCTGTGTACTAAATATCCCATGTTACGACATGGACACCTGCGGCTTATAGACAGGTGCGGCCTATAGTCAGGAAATTACGGTAATTGATTTTCCACAATCACTCAACGTTATTCCTTACAGGTTGAAAAAAAACAGCACAGTTCTAATTACAATATGTTTATATTTGTGTGTATTATCCCGTAAAGAAGAAACACTACTAAATATTAAAAACACATTTAGTTGAGCAAACCATGCATGAGAAATGACGTCGAAATGCGATGACGTCAACGACTATTGTACGAAAATCAAATTAGTTGACAGTACATTTTTGGTTTCGATTCTTGTTGCAAATATTCAAATATCCGTGTGCCAAATGCAAAACAACCCAACTCTTGGTCCACTTTGCGGTTATAGACTGGAAGATATGTCCATATTCAAAGAAGTAGATCAACACAAAACAGAATTAGAATCATAAGCAGCACTTGTCCAAAAGGATGGCTGCCACCTCATTCATATTTAATATATCAATCATGGCTTCTTATAGCGCCAACTTTGGAATTTCGAGGTATGGGACAAAAACAATGCACCAACTCTTTGGAAGTGGAAGATGGCCAAGTAAGTGCATCATTTTGGCTGAATGTAGCCTCAAGCTTAGACAAATAATACACTCCATATATGACAATACCTTGAGGTACAAGTTATTAACCTTGAGTTGATTCGTTGCTGTAGTTGTAATGTACCAGTCATACACACATACATGGTTTGGGGCTGACGGGGCTGTGACTAATTACTGTCCGAGACCACGACATAGCCACTTAGACGGGAGGCTGATGGAACAAAGCGCAACGTCTTGTGACACCAGCTGTCCTCGGCAGAGTTTAAAGAGATGACATGATCATCATGGTGATTCACGACACCCTAACAAGATCGCGTCGTCTCCACACCATGGAAGGAGACGCTTGAAAAACAGCAAGTCTGCAACTTTAACTGCTGCTCAGCTGGAAAAAAACACATGTGACAGCAAACAGCTAAAATAGCAGGGGGAACCTGAACATTTTGAAGTGTTTCATCGCTACACTGGAGGAATCCACAGCAATTTGTCAAGTTGACAAGAGTGCTGCAACGCTAACATGAAGCCTGGCTGTGGGCTACGCTGCCGTTATGGTTTGTATTGGAGATAAGCCATTTACACGAGCTTCTGATACCCGGCACCCCAGGGCACGTTTACCAACCAGTGCTTTTTGATGTTTTGAAAAGTTATTCTACTGACGACAGCGTCAAAACTAAGTCAGTTCACATATACACCTGCAAAAAAAATAAATAAATGAAAATGCTGTAATATGAATGCCAGGCCAGTAGCCGAACATGTCATTTTGTAAAGAAACACTACAAAATGCTTGCGTTAACTCGGACTGTGGTGCTCCACTGTTGTTTTGTTTGAGGTGCCTACACAAACCCACCCAGTGAACACTTCACAGGCACAGGCCACGGTTTTCATCTTTAAGACCAAAACTGTGCTACAAAAACGTGACAATGCCATCTTGTTAGGAGAACGGGAAGTAACATTCAAGGAATTTTTGGGGGGAATTTTGCCCATCATTCACAATCCTTATGTGAGACATGAACGCACATATCTTTCTCTTTTCTGTGTGTTCTAAACATACAAAAACAGCTAAAAAGAGGCAGCTAATTAATGCACGTAATAGGACACACCTATTCCGCCTACAAAGCCCGCTATTAAAACACCTCCAAAAACCTCCAACAACGTTTTATGGTTTTATATTACATGCTATATTTTATATACATACATCCAGGTAAAAACAAGTACATTCAAGATGTAATACTGATAATATTTTGCCTAGCTTAGGTCATTTTAAGTATTAGCGGAACTTCCTTCCTGGGTGCATTGATTTCATATCGCTACACCTAGCGTGAACCTTTCCAAACTCAAAAACAAAACCACAGCAGGGGTGGCAGTAGCTCCAATATGTCGCTAACCAGCTAGCAGCTAGCTGGTGTGGCGTGGCGAGGTGTCACTATGTCATTAACATAGTTCTTCTGCGTAACAATGTTAATAACAATAATAACTAGAGAATGGCATTGTTCCATTGTTCCATAATGCTCAGGATTCTTCAAAAAATGTAGAATGACTGATTTACTGCAGGCAACCTCAGCAGCAATGGCATGCTGCGAGAGGCCTTGCTAATGCAGCTCGACAATCCGGCCATGTTGAAAAAGAGAAAGCTTCTCAGCTTTAGCCATCAGGAGGGCATGACAGTGTGAATGCCTGACAAAAAAATCAACATTTTGAGCAGATTTTGGCTTTTATAGCCTGTGGTCTTAAACTTTTGATCAGCTGAGAAACAGCCTATTTCAGTTTAATTGTTGTTTTCAATCAATTACTTTTTCAAAATGCTTTTTGTCTCACTCCCCCTTCTTGTTTTTACATATTGTAGCTCTACTTAAAACCTCATTAAGATCTAAATGTGCAAAATGCAAATTCTAGCAATTTTTCGACTGGTCTTAAGATTTTGATCGGGAGTGTATATATATTTCTGGCATGTGGAAGGAGACAGGAGACAGAAAGGAGACAGAATTAAAAAGAAGAAGAAGAATTGATGCAAAATGTGTGCCTTTGAAGGCATTCACATAATAACAATGCCCCTGTAGCTTGGTTAATATGCAGGTCACATTATGTAAATGGAGCGATGTTGGTGGGTTTTGGAGTTTTTTTCAGAAGGCTTTATAGGCAGAATAGTTGTGTCTCATTACATGCATTCTTAGCTGCCTCTTTTTTTCAGCTGTTTTACATCTTTAGAATGTACAGAAACAAAAAAGACGTGTGTTCATGTTTCACATAAGGATGATGGATGATGGGCAAAATTCCAAAAAAACCTGCAATTTTCCTTTGGCAAAAAATGACAAAAAATGTTTAATGGGAACTAAAATGGTAATTGATTAGATATAAAAAAGGAACACACCACAAACCATGCAGTAAGTACTGTAAGCAACGTTCCATCCAAGCTGCGCGTGTGCGCAATCACAAACTGATCTTGAAATAGTGCCAGAATGAAATAGTGCCAGAACAGGCTGCTGCAGCAGAACCGATTACATTTGCGGGACGGATTGCGTAATCACACCGGTTGCCATTTTATTTAAATGGATAATAGGACCCTAACAAGGAAGGACGTTTAAGCTAACCGGAGAATGTGCGCAAAACAAAGGCAAAATTGTGGACTGGGGCGGACGCTAAGCGAGGTTCCACTGCACATACAGGTGCAATTCAATAAATTAGAAAATGCCAGAAGTTATGTGAATTCGGGAGTTCAATTCAGACGAAGAGACAAATTTATAGGCATTTGCTGATGAAGCTTACATTACTGAACATTTGATGAGACAC
This sequence comes from Dunckerocampus dactyliophorus, assembly GCF_027744805.1. Taxonomy (NCBI): domain Eukaryota; kingdom Metazoa; phylum Chordata; class Actinopteri; order Syngnathiformes; family Syngnathidae; genus Dunckerocampus; species Dunckerocampus dactyliophorus. The sequence goes on along the minus strand of NC_072820.1, from coordinate 26,909,214 downwards.
AACTGGGGTTTTTATTATCTGTAAGTGAAAATTATGAAATTAAGAAATACATTCCCATCTTGAATGTGCTCTAAAGGAGACCTAACAGTGAACTCCTTTCTAAGGGGAGGACAATGGCCTTGTCTTATCTCTTCCTCAACAGAGTGTCTGCATCACTGCAGCGCCACAAGTCCACGTTTCGGACAAGACATCGGCAGCCACATATTTCCCTTCCAAATCAAAGCTTCACAAAAGAAAGAAAAGGTGCTGCCGCACAGTTATCTTTACAAATCTCTGGCAGGTATTCTCTCCTTTATCCACCTGTCCACAGCTTGTATTGTGATTTTTTTTTTTTTTTTTTTTTTTTTTACAAAACACAGTCTTGGTTCACGCTGGCTCTGCACGCTGACCTTGAGTAACTTTCTAAGTATTTTCCTTCAAGGCAGGAGAGTAAACAAAATCACCCGCCCAAACGACGCTGTTTATTTTGTCTCTTGCCATCTTTATCTCCGGTCACATGCTGCTTGGCGTCCATTTCCTCAGCAGGAGTGATCGCTTTCAACGACAAGCGCTGCGAATCAGAGCGACGTGTCGCATCGTTCCACTGACAAGTGACGACTACCAATGCATCCGGGCCGCCTGCCAGCGCGTCGGGGTAGGAAGAGCCGGGGGCGAGGTGGAGGAGGTGGGGGAGGAAATAGAGGAAGATGGGGGGCAGGGTTTGGTGTCTTCAAGGAGACAAGAGGTTTAGCATCGACTGACTGCTTCAGTCAACAAAGTCTCTTACACATCATGTGCACAGATATGAAAGTCAAGCAGTGTGGACATGCCGCCTGATACTGCGCGATGCTGCCTGATGGCCACGTGGCGCCACGCCGCCGCTCATCTGAATCATCCCGCAGACCTCTTTTGCTTCTCCTCCTTCAAGGTCAGACGGGTCACTGAGGATGTACGCACACTAGACCAGTACCGTGCTAGACTTGGAATAGATTTAGGATTATTTCCGGTCTTGTTTCGAATTGTCCTGATTATTTTTATTGTGCAAGGTAGCGGCTGCCATTAATTATGTGTGAGAGAAGCGATTGCATTCATTCGATTGCATGCCTTCATTACACGGCATTAGTGAGCATGCTGGCGGGTTCTGACTTTTGGATTATTTTAAGTATAACAATTTAGAGTACAGTGTTCCCTCGCTACATCAAGGTTCACCTTTCGCAGATTTGCTCTTTCACAGTGAAGGAACGTGCATTGTGTTCTGCATCCTTGTGGTGTATTAGAGTGATCTATTGGTGCTCTGTCGCATGTGTCTGGTATTGTATTTACTACTGCTACCAGTAGAGTTGAAGACGTGTCCAGTTCGTCTCAGTAAATATAGAGCCAGAAACAGAAAACAGCCAAAACCAGAAAACAGTCCTGATTAGCTAAGGGAGAATCCGGCCATTGTGTTCTGCGTTCTGATGATGTAGACCATTGTCAATCCATCTCCTTCATGCACGCTGAATGAAGGCAGAGGTTATGCAGCTGTAGGGCGCCTGAAATACTGTAAATAAATCTTCGGGTCATGGAGGACGAGGAGGAGGAATATGTTTGAACAAGGATACAAAAACGCTACAGCCTAACAGCGCCAGGACAAGCCACGATCAGAGGAGTGAATACACTTGAGTCACTTAATTTCTTGTGTCCAATCTCAAGAAATTAAAATGTTAATGCCTGTCCGAGAAAAGTGTATAAAGTGTATGGTGAGGGGTTTTACAGCCTTAAAACATATACAATAACTGTACAAAAATATAGTTGGCTACTACATGGATTGCACTTATTGTGGTCTATTTTGGGAACCTATCCCCACGATAAACGAGAAAACAATGTATTTAATAAAATGTGTCAGTCATTATGAACTTGCAAGGAGCGATCATATTCATTATATGACCCGTCTTTATTATGAACATGGGTGATTGACTTTTTCAGTCTTTTTTATTTTATCTGTATTATAAAACAGGGTTTCCGCTACATGGCGCAGCGCCACGACAAAATAAAAGCTGCAAACTTCTTAAAAATGAGTTGTTTTTTTTTACTTAAAAACAATGTTAGATACGCTATATAGATACATATATAACTTATTATTTACACACATGTTGACCACAATCAGTTTGAAAACAATTTAAAATATCATAAAAATGTTTCACTGTGCTGTATTTTGATAAACATGCACCAGAATCGCCTGTCTGCCCATGGCACTTCCGCATGTGTGACCGGAGACATTCACTTTGTTTCTTATTATCGAGAGAATGAAAAATGGTGCGTAAAATGTGTAGTCAATTGACAACAGGCTAAGCTTATATATGCCAGTGTGTTTGATCGCTCACGTTTTAGTCTCATTCCACTTTCTGGCATCTTTGTTTACACATTTTGCCTGGCTCTCACTGCATCTCTGGCGGCAGCTAGCTAGCTCGTTTTTGTCAAGCAAGATACAAGTGGCTATCACGTTCTTTGAATAAATGCTAACTTGCTTTTTCAAAGTGTTACTTAATCTTGCTCACTTGTTGTCATTATAATGCTTACGGCTTGTCTTCAAAACACTAGTTGTGTGTCTAAGTTGTTCAACATAAACACATAGTGTGTTTAGCTTTAAGATAGGGACGTTATCACAGGGGTCTCCAACAGGTTGCTCGTAAGATAGCTGGTGCTTGCCAGCTGATGTTGAGTAGTTCACCAAAGAACATTTGCCTCACCATTTAGTGTTTTTATAAGTGTTCTATTCAAACATGACACTTGTATTTAATGACACATGAGCCCACTGAGTGGACATGTGCTTTGTAAATAAAAGGGAAAAATCATCTTCCTAAAAAGCAGTAACTCAATGAAGAAACTCAATATTTTGGCACAGAAGTAATAGTCAGCCAACTGGCAGATGACAAAACTCTCTTCCTAAAAGATGAGGATCAAATTCCAATTGCAATTAAAGGGATTAAAACATTCTCAAATCTATCACGACTTTGTTTAAATCTTAGTAAATGTGAATTGTTTCCGATCCATGAATGTGACAAATAAAATATTTTCAACATATCTGTAAAGTCAGAGGTAAAATATTTAGGAATTAATCTATCCAAAGGCCAACTTCATTCCAACTTCATTCTAAACAAACTAACATAGAAAGTAAAATTTAAGTTTGTAAAACTAAGACATCAAACTAAAAACATCTGTCAATTGTTGGATGTATCTATTTAACTAAAATGGAAAGCAACTTAACTTTAATTTCATCTGGAGAAATAAAACCAATCATAAAACCAATCCAAAATAACAGATTTATTTTACACAGAAATAGATCATTATATTATGAAGACTGGATGAAGAAGAACATACAGTCTGTTACAGATATTATGAACGAACAGGGTCACCTTCTTAATTTTGAACAATTCTGTCAGAAATTTCACTTCCACCCACCCACCAATATCCAAATTTACACATTTGCTCAAAACCTCACAAGAACCCTTTTTATTTTTGGTTAGAAACAGCCTCCATCGCTGTGCATCTCTAACATCACTTCCATGACTCATTATACACGGTCTGTCATTGGCTGACAAAAAAGCACCAATTATTTCATCAGATCAGCTTTAACAGCATACCTCCATCCAGGGAAACAAAACAATAATAATGTACTTGCAAAATTTGAAGTTTTTTGTCAAATAGTACAAAATGTTGTACTAGTCACACAGTTCTATTTGATTAAATAGATTAGCTAAGAAAAGGAGGCTCGACATTTTTAGATGCTCTCAGCAACTTTGCCATAAAATTAACAATTTTGCAATGTTCTTGGTTCATGTTCTGTTGGTTAATTAAAAAAATAAGTCCCATAATAAGTCCTAAAAAATATTATTTGTCATAATTAAAAAAAAAAAAAAAAATTGCAGACACAGCAGCGGCAGTCCACCCCTCCCATGCAGCCCACCACCACCGCTTCAAAAAATCCTAGTGGAAACCCTGTAAAATGTGTTTGTTATCATGAAGACATCGCAAGGAGTAATTGCATTGCAGTCATTCTCTGACTATTTTGCTGTGTGTATCATGCTCTGCCTTGGTCCACCTTTTCCAATAGTGCCAAAGGAGGGAAGGGTGCAGAATTTGAGCACACATCAGCGACTCACATTCACCCAGCTTTTAGGTGTGAAGTGGGCCAGAGCATGTATGGTTGGCCTAATGTGAGTGGCCTACACCCTAATTAACATTTGTGTCTTTGAGTATTTTATTTCTATTATGAAATGCGTTGGTTGTCATTAAGAGCTTGCGATCGTGCCAAAGGAGGGGAAGAGTGCCGTACTTGAGCATGGATCTGTGCGCTCAGACTTGTAAAGTGGACTAGTGCACAGTACAATTGGCTTACACCCTAAATTACTTCTGGATTATTTTGAGTATTTATTTGGTTATTTCTGTCTATTATGAAATGCATTGGTTATCATTAAGAACTTGCAAGGAGCGATGGCGACATTGCGCGCATGCATGTCAGTGTGCATGCAATCATGCTGTGTTTTGATCCACCTTTTCCAATCGTGCTAGGAGGGGGAAGAGTGCTGTATTCTGAGCATGGATCAATGCACTTTCACTCGCCAAACGTGCAGGAATTTAGATGTGAAGCGGGCCCGAGCACAGTATGATCGGCAAGTGTGAAGACACCTTGCGCTTGAGCACATATCTTAGTACTCACATTTGCCAAACATGCCATACTACCCAAGCAGGCTATGACTGGCCGAGTGTGTTGTAGTATACCCACAAAATTTTGTGGGGCAAGAGTAAACCTAGCCGTAAACAAACACTAATTGGTAGCTAATGTTCTTAGTTCTTGCCTGGTTGATTCACTGCCTTTGGGCTAGCATGAATTATTTATGGCGGTGGCATGTAGAACCCCTACAAGGCACCACATTCATGATGCCGAGCAATTCCAGGCCCTGGCGGCTGGTATTAGAATAATATGCATATTGGGTCCTCTTTCTTTTTCCCGGAGCGTTGGCAGGCAGTAATAGTGTTTCCGCTGGCAGCGACTGAGAGGGATGCAACAACCCTTGTGGATGACAAAACCCCCTTGTTTTGACAGAGGATTGAGAGAGTGAGGGAGAGGGGATTAAGTTGTGTGGTCACACTGCCGGGTGGCGCAGGGAATCAGTCGGCGGTGGTTTTCGTGTCAATCCTCCCTCCCGTGATACCCCGCCGATTCCACAAGCAGCACCTGGCCTTGGTGGCATCGGCAGTAGGGGAAGCTCATCAAGTTCAGGGTTCTCCACGGGGAGTGTGGTTGCACCGTACCATCCACGCTGCCTCAAAAGTCCAGCAGAGTGTAAAAGAAGGACAAGCCAAAGACAAAGTGGAGCAAATAAGCCTGCCTTCCTTGCTGTGCAGCAGCAGCATGCACACAACTGTTATTACTGACAGTTTGGCCAAATGTCACTAGCGAGGAGGGCGATGCTGTTAAATGGCAGCTGGCTCCGTGTGAGGTGTCCCAAGTGACCCCCCTTCGCCGGAGACACCTCGTCTCCGGAGGCCACATCCTCAGGCTGCGTTGACATTAGTGTGACAAGAAGAAGCAGCGAAACATGGCAAAGGCTGTCTTCTGCTAACTTGAAAAGAAGACATAACTGCAGAACCGACACCTTATCAGTTGTTGACCTCCTGTGCTTTTACACTCAATATAAAATATATAAAAATATATCGCCATATAGTCAACGTCAACACATGATGATAAAGAGCACATGAAAAACAAGTGGCAACCAAACAAAACAAACCCCACAGCGCAGAGATACATCCGCACATGTAAACACTGTCAAACACATACACAACTATTTTTTCGAGTAGACATTTTTGTGATACAACTGTATTACTCTTTTGAATGCATATTGGTTTTGGAAGCCAAACTCTTTACTTAATTGAAGATTTAATGATTTAAAGGCCTCTTATCTTCAAGGGTGCCGCACTTAAGTGTTTTCATTGCAGCGCCCGACTGAAAAGAGTTAAGAAAATCTAAACGGCAGCTGAGCAACATGAGATATAGTCAAGATGTTTGGCAAATCTCTACATATTCCCAAAGAAGGTTTGAATATGTTTTCAAAAACGTGGCTGTGCATAGTGTCCCTGCTGGAGTGTTGGGATAGACAGAACTGGAGCAACAGCGGTGAAACATTAATTAAAGCGTCAGGCTGGAAGGTTCTAGCAATGCAGCCAGCAGACTGGCATGCAGCCAGGCTAACGTCTGCAATGTCAACGCATTTTAGGGAGCATCAGCCACGCATGACCGGCCTACTCAATCACATCTTTACTTGCCTCACAAGCCGTGACGGAGTAGCCAGAGTGATAAAACATTGCGATGAGAGTAACATCATAAATCCAGAGCACCATACACAAAAAGGTAAAATGTCAGCTCCTCCCAATAGATACGCTTCACCACGACATGTGTGAGCTCAGTTGAGATAAGGTCCTACTCGTGATGGACTAACACATCGCCATAAATGATTAGCAGGAATTTTTTTATTGAAAAACAGTTACGGCAGAAAATAGTCTGATGAGCCCATGAGACCCCTCCGCTGACCCCCTCACTAGCGGAAATTGCCTCTAATGACAACGTGCAGGCGCAGACACATTAAAACCATTTGACACGTCTTCAGGAAAATTGTTGCCATGCAGTAAAACCCGCTTGAACAGAGAAGTGAGAGAAGTCAAAGCGCCACATCACTCAACGAACACAATGGATGTCACGTGACTACTCACCACACAATTGATAAGTGAAACAATCCAGTGAACTAAAACAGTCTAAACTAGCAGGCCGGCCTTCAAAGCCCAACACTTAATTATCTGACGAGCTGCAAACCAGCATGAATGCATTAACAAAAAAAAATGAATAAAATTAATCCTAATCTATCTTTTTAGAGTCAGGTGCTTCAGGAGAAGCAGGACCATCTTTGGGGATTTCTTCCAATTAAAAAGTGTGACGCTAAACCTCAGACCCGGTTAGTCGGCCGAGTCTTCCACCTCCGTTTCATCTTCCAGACAAGAAAATTACATATTTTTTTGTTGTCACTCCTCACTGGGTCTCTAATTACAATGCATACATAATATTTCATGGAAATGCTTCTGCTTCTTTCTTTCATGTGCACACATTTAGAGCAGCCGAGGATCATACACTTGAGTTAAGAGGAGAAAAGTGGGAGTGGGGGTAAATCTACTTGGTGTAATGTTTGGCAGCCAAAAATGGGTTCAAGCAGGTCATTACTCGCAGCTTTACTACAACAAGGCCTGGGCGACCCAAACCAAACAAGATGATCTGACCAGCAAGAGGTGGAAAATACTGGACTTATTTCAAAACATGTTAAAATCCCCATACTATTGTAGTTTTAACTATTTTAAATAAGTCAGAGAGGTGCCACACTAGTGTATAGGTAGTGTGTTAGCTTTGATGCTTGAATTTAGACAGTTTAAAAGTGCTTGTAGTACGCTCTACTGGGAACACGCCGTTTTGTGTGTATGTGTAGCTTTAATGCTAATGAGCAGAGATGAGTGTGCGTCTCCAAGAAGCGTTATTGTGTACTTGATGCACTTTTGACATACAGTATACACTGTGACTGTTGTCCAACGTCATACAGTAGATGCCATACAGTATTTCACACACAACAACTTAACATTAAAGAGTGGGACAGGAGGACACAAACATTAGCAACACTAGCATACCTATGTGATGCTAAAGTGCAAACATTACACTCACGTTTAATTTATCGTGCTAGGTTAGCCTATTCGCTAAAAAATACACAATGATGAAACTTACAGCTCCCACGTCTATAGCTGACTGATGGATTGTTGGCAGGGTTTCACGCTACATTTTAAGATGCGTAGCAAAGTCTTTTTTTTTAATTTTCAAGCTATCATCGCCATAGAAACCTAATCACAATAAAAAATACAGACTCACCAGTGCAGCAATGTTTAAAAATTAAATGTGGACTTCTAAACATCAGATCACTTTCAAACAAAGCTGTCTTCGTGAATGAATCGATTTCAGACCATAACATTGACCTATTTTGTCTAACGGAGACCTGGTTAAACTCTGAAGAACACATTAGCTGAAATGAATCCACTCCTCCCAGTCACACTAACTTCCACATCCCCAGGGAATCTGGTGGGGGGGAGAAGTCACAGCCATCATTCACTCAACTTTACAAGTATACCCAAAACATACACTTCATTATCAAACATTTGAAAGCATCGTTCTCAGTATTTGACACCCATCCCCGAAGGAACATAACATTTACTTGATCAACTCTTCTGAGTTAGCCTCTACAATTTCCTCTTCAAACCCTCAAACTGCAGGTTAGATCCCATCCCTACTCACTTTGTTCAAAGATATTACCCCACAAGTCAACACAGCTCTTATTAAGATAATAAAGGTCGCTCGTGATGGGCTATGTACCACAATCATTCAAAGTGGCTGTCATCAAACTGCTTCTTAAAAAACAACCTAACCTTGATCCACATGACTTGGCTAACTACAGACCAATATCCAACCTTCCATTTTTCTCCAAGATCCTAGAGAAAGCAGTTGCCAATCAGTCACACCATTTCCTTCAAAAAATCATCTACTTGAGGTCTTTCGGTCAGGATTTAGGATGCACCACAGTATAGAAACAGCACTCTTGAAAAGTACGAACGACCTCCTCACCGCCTCAGACAAAGGCCTCGTTTCAGTATTAGTTTTATCCACATAGGCAATATCATTAGAAAACACTCCATTAACTTCCACTGCTATGCAGATTACACACAACTGTACAACACTTACTGTACCTAAAAAAAAATAGTCAGCTGTTCAAACTCCAGGCGTGACTTAATGACATAAAGAACTGAATGACGTCAAACTTTTTACTATTAAGCTCAGATAAAACTTAAATCATAGTACTTGGTTCCCAGCACCTACGAGACAAGATTGCCAATAATATTACTGCTCTAGATGGTCTTGCACTCACGTCCACAATACAGTCAGAAACCTTGGTGTCATCTTCGATCAGGACCTTTCCTTCAGTTCCCAAATACAACAAGTGTCAAGAACAACACGTTTCCATTTACAAAACATAAAGAAATCAGAAAATTCCTGCCACTATCAGATGCAGAAAAACTTGTTAATGCTTTTGCGACCTCCAGTTTGGATTATTGTAACTCTCTGTTAATAGGTTGAACTAAGAAATCTTTAAAGAGCCTACAGTTAGTCCAAAATACTGCCGCACGAGTCTTAACCAGAACCAGAAGAGATCATATCTCACCCGTATTAGCCTCACTGCACTGGTTAGCTGTCATATTTAGAATAGTGTCTTTTTACATATAAAAGCACTACACGGCCAGGCACCAGTATATCTTAATGACCTCCTAGAACCCTATCAACCCAGGAGAACACTGCGCTCCCAGAATGTACAATTACTTGCCAATTTTTTGAAGTAGAATGGGAGGTAAAGCATTTAGTTATCAGGCTCCTCTGTTATGGAACCATCTCCCCAACTCAATCCGGGGGGCAGACACCCTCCCTTTTCTATTTAAAAGTCAACTCAAAGCCTACCTCTTTGCTAAAGCATATACAGTAGTTAGAACTGATCGCTGATATGCTGATATGCAGGGACACTCCTCTATGTTCCTTGGACTAAGACTAAGACCTCTGGCTTGATCTACCATCTATTCCTCTACTCTATTTTTATATCTTAACCCAACCAGTCGAGACAGACGGCCACCCCACGGAGCCTGGTTTCTATTCAAGGTTTCTTCCCCAGAGGAAGTTTTTCCTTGCCTCCGTCACCAAGTGCTAGCTCATATGGGGTTACAGTTGGTTCTCTGTTTTCATTTATGAATGTGACTTTCATGTGTAAAGTGCCATGAGATAACTGCTGTTGTGATATGACGATAAATACATTGAATTGAACTGAACTGAACTGAACTGAATTATGGCAATTAATTGGTTCCAGACCCGGCCGTGATAAGTGAATGAAGAAGAACTATTCCTTCTTTATAAATAGAATGTTTTTAAATGGAATATTTTCATAGTTATGGTATACAAAACCTGTTTACAATGTTCTCGATACAACATTACTAGAGCTCTCAAGACATGAAATAACACCCATATACTCACCTTTATATTCGTATTATCCAATACAGTACATATAATCAGAGAAAATAAGCCATTTAAGACAGTGTACCCTAGTTGGGGTGCAGACATCAGGGGTTCAAAGTTGAGTTTTAGCTTGCCGTGGGTTATGGGCACAACAGTAGCCAGTGTTATTATTTTAATTATGATTAGGATGTTATTATTATTGTGCCTGTTGTGAGATCATTTAAACCTGAAATAAAAGCCTGTTGTTCCAGGGATCAAGTCTGGTCCACATATAGACAAACAACCATTCACACTGATTATCATACTTATGGACAATTTAGGGTCTCCAATTACCCTATTGTGCATGTTTTTGGAATGTGTTAGGAAGCCAGAGTGTCCAAAGAAAACCCACGCACACACGAGGAGAACAAGCAAACTCCACACAGAGATGCCAAATCGAGATACGAGCTCAGATCTTCCAGATCTCCTGACTGTGGCCAACATGTTAACCACTCGGCCACCGTGCGGCCAATGACTGTGAGATAATGGTTGTGCTGAAATCAAAATTACTGGGAAATATCACATTTGAAGCTTACAAGAAACTTTCCAGTCTGTGAAAACCAAAAACATGGTGGAAGACTGTTACGCTAGTACTTGAATTCTTCTTGAATTCTTCCTACATGTCATCATCATCACCATTCAACACAACCCACCTGGTGAAATGTTCCAATTGTTGCCATGGAGTTTGCATATGTTCAATGCAACAAAAGCATGGTGCCTTGACTTTTGCTTCAGATGAGATGGTCTATTGTTACATGTTCCGTTCTATAATTATCTTTACAAAAGCACTGACAGATTGTCTGCACCTCAGTATGTATGAGCCGTGTGGCCCTAGCCCTGTGTGTGCGTGCATGTGTGTGTGTGTGTGTGTGTGTGCGTGCGTGCGTGCGTGCGTGCGTGTTGGTCAGTGGCTGCTTTCGCCCGTGTTCCAGGCAGGAGAAGACCCTATCGCGCTTATTACCGTGGATGTGACAGGAGGCGGCATGAAGGCCTTCATGAATCCTCAAGCCCGGCTAATTGGTGACACCGCAGCGCCAGGGATTGAGCGAGGCGCTAACTGGATTGGCAGGACCGATGGAGTCTGGAGCTCACACTAGTGAGTTAAGCGCCGTCATGTTCATTTCTAAAAGACAGGAGGAGGGCAGGAACACCTCCGCTCTTCTAATCAAACTCTCTGCTTGAGGTGATTTGCACTCGAGTCTTTTCATTACAACTTGTGAAGCCTCATTTTCCTTATTTGTACGTTACTTGTTAACCAGCAGGCTACTTCCTGCTCCATGAAAGTGTGTTACAAAATGGATGGATGGTGTCTTTTTACTTCCGAGGGGTGGAGAGATACATTCAAGTCACATGAATGTCAACGGAAAGAAGTGCACATAAATCACTCAATCTTCACCTTCAAATGAATCTACACACATCATTTTCACTGGAAAGGTGTACTAATAATAATTTGGAGTGCATGAGAAAATGGAAAAGGAAAACATAGCTCTTTTTGACCAAATGGTCTTGTATTAAAAAGTACAGTCAAACATTGTTTTTCAAATGCCCTAGTTTTCAAGGAAAATGTTTGCAAAAATGTTGCCTCAGTTTTGGTATGCTGTCTTGGTTACTGTACAATATTGCAGTGCCCAAACAAAGCACCCTTTGAGTTGCTGACTCAAATGTCCGTGCATTTTTTATTGCTGGAGACTGCAAAATAACTCACCATGGGGCCAAAGAAAGTTGCAAGTGGCAGCAATTTGATAAAGAACATGATTGAATTCAAGAAAGAACTTACTGGAAAGTACAAAGATGGCATCCCCTCCCCTCCTCACAATCTTCAATACATTAATTAATTCCTGTATTGTAATTATTTCACATTGTTTTTTGCATGTACAGTTATAATTATTCTCCATCAAATGTTTTTTTGTTCATACTGATGGGTACACGGAAGACATTAATTGGACTTAAATTATTTCCTATATAAGAGAAATTGCTTCGGTTTTTGTACGTTTCAGTTTTGGAATGAATTGAGGTACAACTGTATCTTGCACAACACGGTGGCAACAGAACCAATGTTGTAATAGCAGTAAAGGGCAAATGTTCAATCAGCACTAATAGTGCTGATGAGTTCACTGTAAACAGTATATGGCTAATGTAACACACATGAGTATTACACCAACACCTTAGCACCTAACTGTGAAAGCGCATGCAGGGGTAGATAAAGCTCATGGTATGGTACTTCAAAAGGCAGCTACTGCCATCACTTTCATTTAATTTTAAAAAACTACATGGAAGAGGTTGCCTACAGCCACAGCTGTTAATACCTATGTTTTTGGCCAGCCATGCAGACCACACAGCTAACTGATTTTGGTAATCTGGCCAGTGCAGTTCAAGACTAGATTACACGTTCTCAGAGAGCTGTGCCTGCTAGCTTCTTTTACAAAAGCTCCTTCAAGCTCCAAGGAAAGTTCAAAAGGTATATAGCGGCATTATTTATAGATTTTTGAAAAAAAAAAAAAAAAGATTTTCGGGTGTGAATCCAGTTGCTGTCCCTGCCTTTTTTGTCTGAACGTCTCAGCTGCCTACCTCCAGCTGGAATCCTATTATGACTAATTCCACATTAAGATCTAGGAATGGCAATAGGGAAATCCGTAGTTAGCCCGGGGACTCGCTCAAAGACTTAGCGAGGAGAGGAAAAGATATATTTACATTTTCGTCAAGTTGAGTCTCCGGCAGGCGGGTTAAAACAGTCACGAGAGAGACAGAAAGGGAGAAGAAAAATATTCACAAGTGACTTCATAACACTGTCGCTTTTGGAGGCACTCGAGGGCAGCAAAATGCAACCATCAGATCCAAATTTGGCGTCTTTACTGTACAATGGTGGCAGTTTAATAAACGATTTCAGTCTGTTCTATCTGGTTTACTTATGATATGTGATGCTGTAATGGGACTGATGCTGTAGGAAACCAATACTGGAGGCAATGCGCATTAAAGGACACATTTGCACAACATGCTTCAAGTGACACCATTGCAATGTTTTTGCTCAAGTTGCAGAAATGCACATATGAATCATGATGGTGCTCACTACCCTGTCGCTGTGAACCTGAAATATGCAGACAGATGCGGCAGACTAGTCATTCTCAACTGGTGGGTCAGGACCCAAAATTGGGTTGCAGACAGCTCGTCAAAGACTACATTAAAATATGCAATACACAAACAATGCACCCATTGTCAATAAAAACACCCGTGGTAAATCCACACATTACATTTAAACATTGCAGACACGGGCACTACAGTGGAACTGGGTTGCGTTGTGTAAAATCAGCCACATTGTGGTCCTTTGTCTGCATTAGAAGAACCCTGAAACATCCAACTGAGTGCAGTGCCGCTCAGCATCAGCATCATCATTACAATCAACTTGTCACATCCTTGCTGGTTTGTTTGTGCAGATGCGCGTTGGTCTACAAACATGTGTTTTCAACTTTGTGTCCCTCTCTGCCATGCAGCGATGCACCCGCATGTCACATGACTCCGCTGCCCTGTAATTTCTTGAAGTGTGGCAAAGTGATTACAGGGTGGGAGCGGAGCTTGAAGACAAGCGTCATCTTTCCCAGTTATTGTTTGGCTCCGCAGCTGTTGGTCTCAATGGCCATCTTCGTGAGGGAGTGTTCCGCACCGCAGCGAGAGTTTAGTGCATTTTGGCAGCACTTCCCTTCGTTCAGCCAGACTGAAAAATTAACTTGACATTGGTGCCATTGACCACCATGCAGCATCATGAAATCTTTCTACCTTGAAGTAACTGATGTGAAATGAATAGGACGGCAGGCTAACTAGTAAGAAAGTCTGTTCTTTTGTCTTCTTAATTGAGCAATTTATCATATATTTTATCAGATTTATCATTTATCAGACCTCCACTCAAACACTGTGGTCACGGTCTTTATGCTGCCCACTTTGTAGATTCCACTTTTCTGGGATGACTGTTTCTGTGGGAATTTTTTGCTTACATGCAGCTGCTCGGCCATGGAAAAGCATGGAGAAGCTCTGGGCACAATATTTGTGCGTGTGCACGTAAAAGTTGATGCCAGTGGAGGTCTGGAACTGGTTACTGAGTCAGCCGAGGGTTGGTGACTTTAACACAGTCGGCCCACTGGGTGGCCTGAGTCGCTATGGCTTCCAACAGGCTTCCACTTTGCTTACTTTATTTTGAAGGAATATCTAGGCAGGGGAATTTTTTTACAAAAATGGCCTGCTGTTAAAGTACAAAAGAATAACTCAAATTGTTTGACATTTCATTTTTAGAGTGAATTGTGTGGCTAACTCCTTGGTTTTATACGGTACAGCTTCGGCAATAAGGCCCTAATAAAAAACAACTGGATTCACTTGTTGTAATTAGACATGTTGGATATTATGGATATGCCAATACCAATATTGGGGGCTGAAAAAAGCCTAAAAAAAAATCTATGTCGCGAGTGACAGGCTACGTACCACAATCATTCAAAGTGGCTGTAATGATATCGTTCCTTAAAAAAGCTAACCTTGATCCACATGTCTTAGCTAACTACAGACCAATATCCTAGAGAAAGTAATTGCCAATCAGTTACACCATTTCCTTCAAAACAACCACCTACTTGAGGTCTCTCAGTCAGGACTTAGGATTCACCACAGTACAGAAACAGCACAAAAATTACAAACAACCTCCTCACCACCTCGTTTTGAGTATTAGTTTTATTAGACCTTACAGCAGCATTTGACACAATTGATCACCAAATTCTAATACGGGGATTAGAACATGCCCTTGGCATTAAAGAAACTGCATTAAAATGGTTTCAGTCCTATTTGTCAGATCACCTGCAGTTTGTATCCATTAGTATTAAAGAATCCACACACGTGAAGGTCAGTTATGGCATCCCACAGGGTTCTGTGCTAGGACCTGTATTGTTCGGCCTTTATACTGTATGTCTCACTTAGGCAATATCATTAGAAAAAACTCCATCAACTTCCACTGCTGTGCAGATGACACACAACTGTACTCATCAATGAAACCTAGCCAAACTAGTCAGCTGTCCAAACCCCAGGCGTTTCTGTTACTATTAAACTCAGATAAAATTTAAATCATAGTCCTTGGTTCCCAGCACCTCAGAGACAACATTGCAAATGATATTAATGCACCAGGCACCAGTGTATATGTGGGGTTTCAGTTGGTTCTCTGTTTTCATTTGTGACCTTCATGTATAAAGTGCCATCAGATAACTGCTAATGTGATTTGGCGCTATATAAATAAATGGAATTAAATTGAATTGAATTGGCCAATACATCGGTCGCCGATAAATGAAATAAGAGCATCGATATAAACAGGATATATATTGTACATGAACATAAATTCTTATAATACCCAAAATACGATTCAACACACAAAAGCAGGAGACTTTTAAATTAAAGTAAGGAAGTTTAATTAGTAACTTTGCCAACATAAGGACATGCCTCATTGTGATTTACTTTTAGGTGTTGCCACAAATTTGTAGTGTTCTTTGCTTTGCTGGTGCTGGAGCCCTGGCTAACTAAGATGTTTATGTCAGGGGTATGGAATACTAAGATGTAACTAACACCTGTTGAGTCTTTTGTGAAGTGGCTCCACACCTTACTCTTCCCCTCTGCCTGTGAAATGAAAATATATACATGTACATTTAGTTCATGTTGGTAACTGACCTAGAATTGCAAATAGTTGACCATTTTAAAATAAAAACAAGTTGCTGCATTCAGCTGAAAGTGATAATACTTAGGCTAAGTTGACCACAAACAAAATAAGAAATAATCAAAACATGCGTCACGTTACAAGACTTTATACAAGGGACTAAACAACATAGCTGTTTTCAAAACATGCAATATACAGTATAAAATAACAACTAAATGGATTACTTGGAACATTTTCAAATTATTTTAATAAAGACATTAACTTGTGAATGTATGAGCCCCTGTAAATCCTGCATTGAAGTATAGTCTTAGATAATGGTGGACATGTCAATTAACAGTTGCATCTATCTTTGTTTATCTCACAGATATGCAACTTACACAATTTGAAAACACTGTAATATGGTCTCTAAAAGTTGCGAGAAAAAATTAAAACGTTCTCTTTGACGGGCCCTGAGAGCATGGCACTAAAGTGTAGTGTTATATTGTTTTACAAAGTCACAGCTTACCATGGTGTAAAAAATTTAGTTTCTTTTGGCTTTTCTCCAGTCGTCTCCTCCTACAGTTGACTGAGTGAGGCAGGAAGAGCAGCTCTGCTCTGTCTGTGTGTGAGCAGGGCAGTGCCAGGTACTCGGGCAGGAAGCAGCACACACAGGAAGGGAGCAACAGAATCTCCGCGCAGCACAAAAAGTCAATATATGGGTTACATATTTACCAATATTGATAGTCGGCCCGATTAATTGGCCCGCTGATAAAAAGGTCGGGCTCTATTTCACACAGCAACAACCTTGCTAGCTCATTATGTCAGGGGTATGGACTTGTAAAAAAAAAAAAAAGAAATTATGAAAATAAATATACTTTTTTATAACTTGTATTGCATATTGCAGTATTTGTCTTATCTTGCACAAAAAACATTTTGTGGCATCACAGTAAAAGAAGCAGGATACCTGATATCGGTATCAGAAATGAAGTGCTGGACAATATTGGTATGTTGGATATCAGTATGAAAGCCAATATCGAGCATCTCTACTTCTAATACGTGGCTAAAGGTAATTATCATTTTGACTATTGTAGTACTGATTTACCATGGGTGTTTCTTATTCACCGTGGATGTGCTGTTTGAGTAGAAACACATATATACAGTATACCTGTTTACAGTATCATAACTCCTGTCTATTTTGACTCTAACAGGTAATTATCATTTGGAGTGTTATAGTTTTGATTTATTAGTCACCCTGTGTGTGTTGTTTGCTTGCGTCAAATCGGCATAATTCAATAATAAATACCTTATTGAAAGGCAAATGAAGGTCATTTGTAAAAGCTACATATGTAAAAAAAAAGCTCTATTCTTTAGCGTGTATTCTTTTACAAGGTTGTTGCCCTCATTTTTCTCATGTGAAGCAAAATAACAAGAACCCACACTGCGTCTAACATCTTTTTTTTTTGTTTCCAATGGCTTAATAACCCGACCTCCCCACCACCACCTCCCTCCGGGCTGCGCTGGCTGTGCTGGCTGTGGAGTGACCACCCTGTGTGATGCGAGGGAAACAGTAATGCCATTAAAACCAACCCTGGAGAGCCAGTCACATTGCGCTCGGAACTGAGTGCCGTTACAAAGAAGCCCCATTTAAAGAGGTGCATGGCCAGGCCCCTGGAGGTCGGGGGGGCTATTTACAAAACAAGTGTTTCTTATTGGCGAGATGCTTCCCCGCACACACACAAATAGATAACAGCCTTCAAATAGGCGTCCTTGTGTGACCGAGGGGAGTATAATCAGGTACATTCTGCTGAAGGGTGCATTCATACTCAAGTACTGTTGCTCAATTATACTTTGCTGCTCATAAAAATGTATGCTGATTATTTTCCATGTTCTCATGGCCATTACTCAGACACCCACTGAGGCTTCATTCATCCTGCGGGATGGCTTCATTATTGAACAGTTAAACAGTCGTTAGGTTCACTCCCTTGCAGCTTTTTAGCACAAGGGCAAGCAGCCCCATGCAAAAGGTTGGCGTGCCCAACCAGGGCCTAATGCATTAATGACTGTGTCTGACGCACGCTAATGCGACGGCAACAGATTCACACTGACAGTAATAGAGGATTTCGCCCCTGGTTACACTTATAAGCCATTCCCCCGACTCCCCACCCGGCCCGTCGGATGCATGCTCACCTGCCGCCTGCCTGGGCCGTGACACAAGCTTAATAAATAACAGGAGACAAGGTGGAACAGCAGAAGAGGCGGCCTCACATACAGCCCCAGTCCTCCACTCCTACCCATTGCTGACACTTGCACCTCCATGGCAGTGTTTTGGCAAGTCACCTCCCAGTTTGAGACAAACACCATGTGGACAAAAGTATTGGGACACACCTCTGCATCAGTTCATTCATCCATCAATTCGGCAATGGACTACAGCAGGTATATTCTCGTGTTGTACCAGGAAAAAAAAGTGACTATTTTCTATATGCTTCTATTTTCACTTACATGTCCACATACATACTGTATACTGTATGCCTATTTCTTCAAGATATAGGCTAACGTAGCATGATGTTGCTGTTATAATGTGAGTGTAATGTACACTTTAGCACAGATAACTATGCTGGTGTTGCTAACATTTGTGCTCTCCTGTTTCCACTTCTTAATGTTATGTTGTATGTGATATATGGCTTGTATTACATTGGACAAGAGATACAGTGTATTTGTCAAAAGTGTACAAACACAGCTCATTAGCATTAAAGCTACGCACACACACACACACACACACACACGTATAATAAAGATGATTAAAGGTTTCCCTGGCCTGCAGTGTACCAACTCTAAAAGAACCATTATCCATACTTCACATAGACTGAGTCATTATCGCTTGGATGCTTTGTTTGTGCACTCGACTAATTTGTTAGGCGCACAGTTTGGCCTGACGAAAATCGAGACAATAATTGTCATCGAAAACCTAGTTTCTGCTGTACAAAGATCATAATTCTCACTTGAGGTATCAGAGAGGTATTTATTTGAACAATGTATTTATTATTTTGGTGGTACTTTCCGTTAGATACTGCAGGTGTACCTAAGTTGTGACCAAATATACGGTTGCTTGTTGCATTTAATGGATATCCTCTCACCACTCACATGACTAACCCGCATCATTTTGACGGGTCTATAAATCAAAGTAGAATCTCTCGTTCTTCGGCTTTGTCCATCCATCCTTCCATTTTCTATACCGCTTCATCCTCATTAGGGTCGCGGGGGCATGCTGGAGCCTATCCCAGCTGACTTCGGGCGATAGGCGGGGTACACCCTGGACTGGTCGCCAGCCAATGGCAGGGCACATATAGACAAACAACCATTCACACTTACAGTCATACCTATGGACAATTTAGAGTCTCCAATTAACCTCACCTGCATGTTTTTGGGAATGCCTGGAGAAAACCCACGCGCACACGGTGAGAACATGCAAACTCCACACAGAAATGCCCAGGGGAGAATCGAACCCAGGTCTTCCCGATCTCCAGGCTGTTCCTGTATTGGCCAACATGCTAACCACTAGACCACCGTGCGGCCCTCTTCGTCTTTGTAGTATATTTTTTTTTTCCTCAAAGGAAATCGAAAGAGTGTGTACCAGGATTAAACTGTCACTGTCATATGTTCAAAATGATATTTGTATTCAAGCTAAGCATGGACAAATTAAAAACAAAAAAAACAATAAAACACAGTTAACTATAATCACAAAGCTCATTTGTGACATTTTTTTAGTCATACAAGTGTAAAAATAAACACTAAAGCCTAAAAGCAATAAAATACAATCTTAAATTTAATCACAAACTGATTTGTGACATGTGTGACAGTCGTACAAGCTAACCACTGGTTAGGCCTGAAAACAATAAATCACGATCTTAACTTTGATGACAAAGCTTGTTTTTAACTCTTGCAAGTGTAAAAATAACCACTGGAAACGGTTAAACAAAAGTTTTGTGACATGTAAGTGTAGTACAAGTGTAAGTCGGTTGGTTACAAGTGAGGACGCCTATGATGACGCTTTGTTGCTTTGAGTGGGAGTCAGTTTTCAGATTTTTGATTTTTATAACTCTTTAGTTTTTTTTGTGACTAGAGATGCGTATTTTATAATTTGTAACAGGGGTGTACAAAATGCAGCCCGCGGCTCGTTCTTTTATTGGCCCATGGCACATTCTAAAAATATAATTTAACAGAAAAATTACAAAATTACAAATTATTTTGTTTACAATATGTTTTTTATAAAATTACACATATTTGGCATATATATATAAAAAATATATATAAAATTTACATAAAAATAAAAAAATCCCTCCCAATTTTTTTTTACCAAAAAAACATTTGAATTAATTATTATTAATGAATTATTAATTATTATTATTATTATTTTATTTTAAAAGATTTTTTTTTACCATGATAAAAAAAATATCTAAAAATATCAGTGTGGCCCCCAGCTCTTGGTGGAAAAAGTTTGGACACCCCTGATTTATACATTTTTGCTTAAATTCCGTATTGTACGACCTCAAGGGTGTTCTACTTTAGAGGTTCTGCTGCAGTTTATTTGGAGAGCCAAATATGTAAAGCAAAATAGTGCAGGGAAAATAAAAAAAAACGGACTGCAAAGTTCCATCCCAAAATAGTCTGGTGGTTTGCAGTGTGTGAAGTGTCTGCAGCTCATCCCGAGCTCTTCCAAGCAGCCGCAAACTCATCATTCCTCATCTTGCAGGTCCCGCGGGCACCACTCTACATTTGATCATTAGCCGCTGATTTGCCACCGACTTTATTTACATTCTTGAGAGGCAGTAATAGTTTTGAAGTTGACTCTCGAGGCGGCGGCAGCGGCAGCGTTATGAGGGCGCTGTGCCTCGGAATGATAATTGGCCTTGAGATGTGGCTAAGTGAAGGATGCCGGACAAACAGAGATCCTCTAATTACACATGCGGCCCCTTCGTCAAACGAGGAGGAAAGCAGGCGGGGTAAAAACTAATGAATTGTACTCTGGTAGGCACGGGGGGTTCTAATGAAGAGAGCTGGGAGCGGTGTGGGGGCTGGTAGTGTGTGTGTGTTGGGCATGCTTGAACAGCTGTGTGAGCAACATGTGTAAGAAAAACAACTCCGTATGCAGCAGAATTATTTTATGTTGTTTTTTGTTTTACAGCAAGCGTTGTATGTCATAGGTGGCAAGAAATTCACTAATTAATGCCTCAAGGCTCTCAATTGTTATTAATGGCGACGAGGAGGAGTAAGGGAAACCAATTTAAATGAGGATATTACACTCAGTGTAGGTTATTTCTCAAAACTGTTTCATATTTTATTACTTTTTACTCTTTTTTTGTGGGAAAAAATTCATTACTGTTACTGAGTGACGCTTCGTGACATTTGGCTAGCATCACTTTATCGCAAATGACTACAGCATAACAGGAAATAACATGAAAACATACTCAGCCATCACCTTGTCTTGATACACATATGACAGGACGTCTTGGTGAGTCAAGACATGTCTATAAGATGAAGGTGTATCTTATCTCTGAAGGATAGCTTAGGTTGGGTGCGTAGACTAGAACAAACAGCATTACAACACCAAATGGGACATTCCCCAAATTTGGATACCCTCCACAATGATACCCACATCGTCGGGGTCATCCTCTAGCTCTTCACCCTCTTTTCGAATTACATATATTCCACAGATTGTCTCCTTCATTTCAGCCTGGCTACTTTCATAATCGACATCCTGTACGACATAATCAACATCCTTTTATTAAATGGAAATAAGACACCATAAACAGCCATTATTCATTGACTTTACATACTCAAAGACTATAGTTGTCCCTAGCGGCTTCACTCTATCACAGTTTTTCAAACTATATTAATAAATCATCACTGTTTCATGGTTGACTATGGCCTATTATAAGTTTAAAAATATACATATTTAAGCACATTTTACATATTTCTGACCTAAATTGCGGATTTAAGCATAAAATGGCTTAATGAACTAAAATACAAATATCAGGCATTTAGAAGATGAATTCAAATACATGTTATGTAGTATTTTATACTGGTCACTAGGTGTCAGTAATTTTACAATGATGAGATAACAGCCACTGCAGGAAGTACTCTGTGATAATTTGACTCTCCCAATGCTCCTTACTATGTATTCTTTCACCAGCTTCTCTGGCTCTTTGTTGAGGTACACACACACAGGGCTTTGAGGATACACTCTCTTCTGACATTAGTGATATTGGTCCAGTGGTGGTCCACGGGATGGACCGGGTGGCCGCGGCCGCCCTTGGTCACTCTCCGGCCACACCCGCGGGGACAATTTTGACAAACGAGGCTCTGTGGTGCAAAACATTAGTTCAGCCTAACCACTGTTTCCACTTGGACACATTTCACTGCAGCACACAACTTTCCGTGTGGAGGAGCTGTCAACAAACCCACGACTTGCATGAACTGCAAGCGATAGGTAAGTTTGATTACTTTGTTTGGTTCAAGTTTTCTCAATATGTTGACTTTGACTTAAATTCTGAAGTGTGATTCAGCACATAAATCTGTTAATAATGGATTCTCTCTGTGGCAGCATGAGTGGGCATGTAAACCAAGGAGTTCATGAGTTAAAGCAAGGGTGCCGATCGGCATTTACAGTACTTCCATATTATGCCATGCGCGGGTTGGCCGCCATGATGGTGAGCAGAATCCAGAAACTACGCATTGAAAACATGTCCTTGGCACATTGCTCAGCTATTAATTGTTCTAATAGACGGTCCAAAAGCAGTGACGGAGCTACGGGTGGCCAGTTGTGGCCGTGGCCACCCCTCGTCATTCTCCAGCCACCCCACTGGCCATCTTGACAATTCAGGTATCAACTTATTGCCACTCCTATGTGAGTAATGGCCTTACCTTGACCACCCCAATGAAAAAATTCTGGCTCCGCCACTACAGTATGTTGGTCTAATAATGGCCAGACAAAGTATGACACAAAACATAAACAAATAAGGAACCTCTTTTTAACATATGAGGAGAGTAGCAGTGTATTTTTTCCACTACCCGGGATTTTGGAATCATGATACTCCTGCCCAACCAACACAACAGTTCAGTTCAAATCTTGTTCTGAATAAAGGGGCGCAAATTAAAAATGTTTTTTTTAAATCAGATTCATCAATTAATCTAAAAAATAATCGACAGATTAATCGATTATTAAAATAATCATTAGTTGCAGCCCTAATGTTGATAGATGGAACCGGATTGAAATTGTGGTCAGTCACATGCGATCTCCCACTTTCTGGTAAGGTCATGGCTCTTCTTTGCCCACTAGCACTACCTTGGCTGATGAAAATGGCCGGTTGCACATTACTGCCACCTCATGTTCTGGAGTGATATTGCAGATGAAGTTCCTATTTAAATGCATTAAGTTGTGTTGACGTAAGGCAATCTTGTAGTTTTAAAGATTACATGCTGAAACTACATCATTTAAAAATGTTTAACCACTAAACATTAATGGATGTAATTGAAGCTACATGTGATAACTATGACGATAAAGCAGACACCCATGTTGCTTTTTTGGAGTGTACTTTGAGTTGCAATGTTTTTGCATGATACGTTTGGTCGCCCTGAGACGGGTGGTATCTCCCCTTTTACTCAACACAATGCAGTACTCCTCCAACTGTGCCTCCTCTCTGCTTGCTTTGAAAGGTGTTTTATAAATAAAGATTTATTATAAAAATAATAATAACAAATAATTATAATTATTGTTTGCATTAAAATAAGATTTACCACATAAATGTCTCATTTCACACGGGACTGTTTTGTGAACAGCGAAGCTGGACTATCCGCCAAACTGTTGCTGAAGTCTGACGCCTTTCCAACGTTACTTGGTCCTGTTGAAGAGTTAGAAGAGCAATCTGTAATTAACAATTTATCAGTGTCCTAACTGTGTTTATTTTGTGTAAGTAATCGGAAAAAAACGGCTGTCTGTGTGTATACAGCGAGCGGAGGGAGTGTGACCAATCACAGCGGAGCACGCTCGGCGGGAGGCATACCTGGAGGAGTGCCAGGGGTAGAGTAAATTACACAGACCGTTTGGGCGGGAGGCAGGGAGTTCCTAGTTAACACAGGCTGCAGAGGGGAATGGTTTAAAAGAGTCACATAACAGAATGTGAGGGCCAGTGTTTGTAATTGTTAGGAATGGGCACTTTTTTGCGTGTGCTTCACCCTCTTTTTTTCTTGTGTTTTCGGGAAGCAGCTGAAGAGCATATGTATGTGTGCAGGTGTGCTTTGCTCGGTCTCTCTCTCTGCTCATGCTGCCTTCGTCTGCTGCAGATTCGTCTCCACCTCCTCATCATGCTCCTGGGCCAGTCAGCTGCTTCTTGCTGGCTGCTGGAGTGACACTGAACAGTAGCCTGGGTTTTTTTTCCATTAGCTTCTAGTTTCTTGTTTGTCCTGGTGTGACCGGCTGTCCTGTTTTTGGGTTTGTTTTGTTTCAGGTTTTAGTTGTATCTTTTTCTTCATTTATGGGTAGCGGTGAGGTGACAGGACAACGGCCCTGGCCTGTTCATCTCACCGCTTGTTTGTTTGGGATGGCGCATCAGGACCTTTTCTTTTCTCAATTTGGGGTTGTTTGTTCCTTTTTTTGTTGTTTATTCATTAACAAACTTTGGTGACTTGGGTGGCTGTCCTTCACAGAAAAATGTTCAGGTTAAAACGGCAAAGTATTTTATGGTTTCAACAAGGGTGTAACGATTCTTTTTAATAGCAATTGATACAATTCGAGGACAATACTGGTGGATTTAGAATGATACAATCCGAAACAATTCAGCCAGTCTGTCTGTGAAATAAAGACCTGGATACTGGATAGTGCAGGTGAAGTTTCCTAGATTCTTGTTTTTTGTAAGGGAATCAGGTATAAATGAATTCTGGATATATACAAACAAGTAAACAACAATTAATGGCAAATGCATTCACATTTTATTTGAATAAAGTGCAACCAGCATTTCAGGTTGAATTAACAATTAATGAATTAACACGTTGAATTAAATCAAGTCTGTGATTCATTCTAACAGATAAAACATGACTTGAACTTTAATTTGATACCTCATTCACTTCTCTACCCCAAGTATTGAGTTCAATACAAGTTACGCCTTGAGTTTGAAAGGCTTAAAGTTAGACTTAAAGGAGACCTATTATACTCATTTTTGGGCCTTTGTATTGAGTTCTGTACTCCTATAGAGCAGCTACACACGATAATCCGAACAGAAAGCTTTCTAGATTTTCCAGACTCTGCAACTCTTCCTGCAGTGTAATTTACTTCACCCCGGCCCTCCTACAGGTACGCCTACCCCCAAGCCCACTCCGCTGTGATTGGTCACACTCCCAGGCACTCCAGAGGACTTCCGGACAGCTGCCGAACCCCTTTTGTCTGATTACGTACACAAAATAAACACAGTTATGACACTGATAAATTGTTACTTACAGCTTGCTCTTCTGACTCTTCAACAGGACCAAGTCATGTTGGAAAGGCATCGGACTTCAGCAACAGTTTGGCGGATAGCCCAGCTTCATATTGGCCCATGTTCACAAAACAGTCCCGTGTGAAGTGTCGTTGACAGATGAGCATATTTTTGTCTTGCTGGCCGGGAATCAGCAACTCCAAACACTTCTGCCTCTTTAGGCACACCCGAACAAACATTTCCTGGGAGCCTTTGCTCAACATGTTAACACCGTGAACAGAGCGAAGCAGAGCGGGCATACCCATATAAGGAAGTCCTAAGGAAACTGAGGTTCTGCTGTATTGTATTGTATTTTCTTCTTCTATTCAATCTCAGTTTGTGGCTGCGTCTAATTTTGCAGCGTGCATGCCTCAGTTTTTTGCATCTTTTACAGCTTCTTTTGCCTTAATTGGCCATCCTTGTTTCTTCCAAACGAGCCTCCCACGGCCCCATTTTGGTATTCGACCTTCAGGCTGGAAGAGAGTGAAGTTGAGGAAGGCGGCTGATGTTTGCCAAGCAGCGGGTGAAGGCATCCTAGAGCCAGTGTGTTTATCCCCAAAGATCCCCCTCGTGTTTGTCATTCACCACCCAGGCAGGCATCAGCCACACTGGATGAAATGCAAATGTGTTGCATTGATGTCCCACGTACACAGATAGAAGTGTTTTTGTTGCAGTGTTAAAAAATGCATAAATGCTGCTGTCAGTCGTCACTAAAAGAGACGCGTCTAAATAGCGGCACTTAGCGTTTCAGACTTCCTGAAGTTTCTCCTCGAGAGTTGAAATCAAGCAGCTACAATCAATCTCTACCGGGGAAATCACGCCGCTCACGCCGCATTGGGCAAAACCACGCTTCGATGCCTTCATTACCATCATAATAAAAGTGTCTGAGAAGCAAAGTTACAGAAGAATGTCGACACCTCACTGGCTGCTTTGTACTATCATCAATCCTCCAACATGCTTGAGGAGGGCGAGGGGGGAGAAAAAAATCATGCATATTTAAATTAATTCTGCACCGGCTCCCACAAATGAAGCTGCCATCCGTCAGGACACCTTGCAGAAAAGACTATTAAATCTGAGTCAGCTGGGAGCTGCAAAGAAATGAGTGAAGAACTAAATGATTGCTTCCAATTAAGTTGTTTATCTCGCAGACGAATGTCTGTGCCGTCTCTCCTTGGTCCGAGTGCGCACGCCAATCAGGACTGCCACACCGACAATGGCGGGCTGAGATTGGCATATGGCTCTTCAAGACCAGAACATGAGAAAACTATTATAAATGCATATACTGTAAATGATGAATGAAAGGGATTAATGAACATTTAAGGTTACTTTTACTTTCATTGAAGACAAGATTCTTGATGTGACTATTCCCAAAGACACAATCTAGCAGCAAGATCAACCCCTACTTTACTATTTTGACATGAGTTGTCTCTTGAATTCAATATCATTCCTCGCTTCAATACTGTAACCCAAAATGGCGCCAAAGGAAGGTGCAAGTGGCAGCATTTTGATAAAGAAGGTGAGAAACACTATTGATTTTAAGAAATAACTCATAACAGAGCAGGAAGACGGTGTCCGTGTGGTGTCTTGCTGCCACGTTGCGTCTCTGGGAACTGTAGTCTTTGATGAAGGTAAAAGTGACCTTAAACTATAACTGTAAAACTATTTTTAAAAAGTGTTTTGTGTTAACAGTTTTGACAGTCAACCACTGATGACATTATGGACGGGCGACATAACTTCCGGTACCGGTTGCATTTAGTTCCCTAGCTAATAGGATGCTAACAAGGAAGGATGTTTTCTGGTAAGATGAAATGTACACATTATATTAGCAATCCCAGCCATTTTTCAGAATTCAAATCCTACAGTACCGGCCATTTCAAATATCTAAAACAACTGCACCACAACATACACAAGACAAAAAATGTTGTTTTACATCAAAGTAACAAATTTATTTACAAATATAACGCCATTAACTATTTACAATTTTCACATTGGGAACTAAACTGTGTGTGCGTGCGCGTGTTTGCATGTGCATGCGTTAAAATTTCCCTACAATGCGTAACATTCTGCACGCTACACTCCTCCACGCTCTCTCACTTCCTCCTTAGCGTGTTAATACATGCAAAAGATCCATGCCAAGCTCATATCAAATGCACTCCTGCCACCTTGTGGCTGTTTTTATGGCTTAAAAATTATCTAACAGTGCCGTCATTTAGTGTGCAGTTGCATCATCACCTCTTTTTGCCTCTTGCGCAAAAAAAATGTAAAATACGTCTTTGGGAGCGAGCGTTCAGGTTTAAAAGGTTTAAAAAACATAAATACGTCTTTGGCATTGAATGAGTTAAGAATACAGATTGACTCACGCAGTGTATTCATCATAACACGACAAGATGTGTGCCATATTGTACGCAAACCGGAAAATGTACGCAAACCGAGGCAAAATTATGGCATAAATTTTCAACAGTCAAAAACCAGGCCAACCAGAGCGGACACTAACTGAGGTTTCACTGTATTTCATTGCAGCTAGTTTTTGCAGTTCGCTCTGAGCTGCTTTTCGATGGTCTTGTTTTTTTTTGTTTGTTTGGGGGTTTTTTTACACACTTTGATGATTTTTTATTTAGAAAATTCTCTGCCACTCCAATTTGGCAGGTGCCAGTCCGACTTTCTATTTATTTTTTTCCCTTTTTTCTTCTTCCCAAGGTTTTCCAATAGTAATATAATTAAGTACAGTGGAACCTCGGTTAGCGTACACCCCGGTCAGCATGTTTTTCGGTTTAAGTTGAAAATTTATGCCAGGATTTTGCTGTGGTTCACGCACATTTTCCTGATAGTGTACATTATGGCGCACATAATGCATGAGTCCAACTGTGTTCTGAATGTATTTTTCCCACAAAATGTCCTTGTTAGTACACGATAACCTTGCTAATACATGGAAATAGAAACCACAAATCAGCTCCATCGCCCGTCTATGACGTCTCCAGTGGTTGACCCTGTAGTTCTTTGCCAGCAACACAGTTAGGCCACAAGTCTCTGCTTTTCCACATTGGCCACAATGCAGCCAAAGAAAGTTGCAAGTGCCAGCATTTTGTTGATGACTTTCAAGCTGCATCAAGTGTTTGTGAGTCGTGTCTTTTATTTCCTTGTAGTCTTCAGTATTTGTCCAGTTCCTTGATGTCTTTGCCAACAAGTACTATGGTTTCCTCTGCTCCTCCATTTAACTTACTAACGATCTTAACTTTAATGACTAGGGCGAAGACAATTTACATTGTAGATTATGTGCAAGATGCTCAATGTTAAGCGCTGTAAAATGTAAGAATAACGTTGATATGTAGTTAAAATGTTGACAAGTACCTGGTGACTGCTTGGAATGAGTCTGTTTACTTCCTGTGTATGTCTTCCTGTCAAAGCCACAAAAAGCAAAAGAGAAAGCCAAACGAGAGCGATGCTTGCCAAAATGAGGAGAGGTCTCGTGGGATTGAGGTTTGAACTTATCTGTGACTTCAGAGGCATATGTTGTGTGATGAAGAATTAATCCATTGGGAGGGGGGGCACTGGTGGGGGCTACTCAAACACGCCACAGAGAGATGATCTGCAGGTGCACGCGTACATAGGCAAAGATAAAACGTGCTTTGTGAGGTGGCTCGGTGGCGGTGGAGGGAAATGGACCAACACTACCTGCGTGATCTGATTAGCACATGAGCTGTTAGAGCGTATGCGCCATACCAAACATTCCACACACTTAATCCGTCACCTAACCGGGGAAGAGTGAAACACATCCAATTGATTTCTTCCAGGTTTACATATTTACACACACACACACACTTCTGTGCAATTAGGAGGGCGTTTATCGATGGTTCCTGCACCGCTGGGAGCCCCGCGGTGAAGCCCACTCCAATAAATCTCACAGTCCTACACTTGCCAGTGGGCAAGATTGATCAAGCTCACATAAAAAGAAGGACTGGGGGATACTCTGAGCTTGAGCTTGTGTGTGTGCGTGTGTGTCTGTGTCTCTCTCTCTCTCTCATCCCCAATGAAGTGGGAGGTGAGGCACATTTATTGACCCACGTGCTGCAAAAGTGGGTGAAAAATGTTAAATAGAAAATGAATAAGAGTATAAACTGATTTAGAAGACACAAAGTTTGTTCAGTGCATCTGATCTGCATCTTCTCCATCAGCCGCCATTGTACTGTATGCATGTACCACACTGCCCCCAGCAGGCCGGCTGAGGGAGCGCACCAGTGCTTGCGGTCAAGTCAGTCAGTCAACTTCAAATTAGAGCTGCAGAAATAAAATCCAGAACGCTTCGTGATATAAAAGCAGTCAGATCGATGTCATTATACATCCATTAGCGCTCATCAGCAGGAAGAGTGACTAATGCTCTGCTCTGGTGCCAATACCAGCCCTGCAGGGACCCCTATCTGGCAATGCACTATGTCACTGTACATGATTTTCACCCAAAAAAATCAATGTTATCTGAACGTTATTAATCAGAGTGGTGCTCGTGTTTGAGTGGGGCTGGCTGAGTGACAGGATCCATCATCTTGTTTAGTAAAAAAAAAAAAACACACCGAAAGTGGACTGAATAGCATGAATTATTTTTAAAGCAGTGGTCCCCAAGCACTGTAGACCTCATAGCAATATAGCTAGTGTCATGTACCAATGAATCAAACAAAGAAAAGCAAAATATGTAATAACAATACTGTACAAAACATCCTAAATGAATAAAGCCTTGTGTCAGCCGGGAGTTTGTTTTCCCCAGACAAGATGATAATAGCGTGGTTTGATGTGCGGGAGTGACAGACGCAGCCTGTTTTTACTGTCCATTTTGCTGCTGATTCTTGTTGGTATCCAAAAATCCAGTCTTACACAAGTAATTGGATGGGAAAGGCAACATTTTGTACTTTTAAAAAAAAGTTCTGGTTAGTTAATTTTAACTTTAATCCAAAATGACGGAACAACAAACTTCTCCCCGCACACAGCACATAAGGGAGTCAGTGCCTGGAAGCAAAATATATATATATTTTTTAAAGAGCTGCTGTCATAATTTAGGTAGAATATAGCTTTCTTGTCTCCCCATTATGCTGATTATTTGTCTTGGAATGTTTTTCCCACATCTCCAGCCAGGAAGCTTATTAGCGTAGTTTGTCTCTTCATGTATCCACTGACCTACGTTGACCTGGAGGTTATTATTACATAGAAAAAAAATCATATTATTTCCAAAATGGATTTGAATTTACATTTAATTTGACAAAGTTATTTAGAAAGATACTCGGCCCCACCAATGGACCGGTACCGGACTGTTCAAAGGGATGCTCATTTCACTAAATAGTTTTAGGTTCCTTTTTTGAAGATGACTTGCTGGACAAAGTCTGAAATTTGATATAATTCCACTTATTTCGTTTCGTTTGTTTTGGGGATTGTTTTACGATGCTGAGAAATGGTGTAAGTTTGAGCAGAGTCTTATTTATTAGCAGGTGAGACTCAGGCTCGGGAATCCCTTGAGGTTAATCACATTAGACAGCAACTTATCAAGATAAAGTTAGACACAAACACTGAACTCCTTAAACTTGTGGTCGTGTCAATACGTCCTGGATGGATGGCGACCCTGGTAAGGTGCACATGAGCGCACCTGGATTAAAGTCTTTCACGCCAAGTACAGTAAGGGGAAAAACGTTCATTAAAAAGTAATGTTTACATTGAATTGAACGGGTAATATTTGTTATTTCCGTGACCATGAACGTCTCAGGCGCGTTCACTTACCTTTAAAAACTTCTCCCTTGGCGGACAGCAGCAACGTGATGGCGGCGAACCAACATCGGACAACTTTATCCATGTCGACGGCGCCGTGGCGGCCGCGGGCTTGTTGGTTTAACTCTTCGGCTCTTGTCTTTGCAACTTGATCGGCGCTGTCACTTTGGGCTTCAAACCGTCAAAACAGAACCTCCGTGGCTGTTGTCCTTTTGTGTTTTTTGGGAGAGGAGGGGTTCTGCGGGCTTGAGTTGCCCGGTGAAGCTGCTCCTCCTCGGTCTTCTGCTGGTGTCTACACTGGAAGGAGGACCGTGAGTGAGTCCTTATTGTGCGTGGATGGAGTGGTGCCGAAAAGAAGCAGCGGCTGTGTGCGCGCCATGTGGCCGGAAGAGGGCGTCTTTGAGCCCTCCCTCTCCTTAACTCCCTGCCTCCGACTGGGTGGAACGCTCCAGGTAACGGCTTAAAGCTTTTTGGTCTCTACAGGAACAGACAGCATCCACAACTAGCCTTCGTCTGCTCTTATATACAATATCTACACGTGTAGACTTGTTTTATGTCGTTAAAATGTCCGTTCACAACAATGGCATATTGTCCACGTGAAACACATCAAAGCAGTACTGTAGGTGTCTCTCCCAACTTGCAGAGGAGAAAACTGACGCAACAATTGGAAGTAAAAAATGTTGTCTGAATATAGAGTAACTCTATTATTGTATTTTACCCTAAAAAGGAGAAGCTGTATAGAAAATGGATGGATTTGAAAAAGAATGCTATACTCGTAAAAAAAATGGCGCACTGTGTGACGTCACACCGAGGCGACAAGCTGAAAAACACGGTAAAGTACACACTCTGGTTGGAGTCTATACAGTATAGTTTTAAATCATAATTCATCATTCAAATCATAATTCTAAACACAGCTTAAAACATCTCAACATGTGTATTTAAGGTATGCTGCTGGGTGAAGATGTGCTGGCTGAGGACCTGAAAATGAGCAGGCAATTATATCTTTAAGAATAATTCAGTCATGATGCACTTTATGTTGACAGTATTGAACATGTGTTGTGATTATGGAATATAAGTCATGTTTTTTTAGGCTTATGTTGTTGTATTAGTATGCAGTTACAGTGGCCGACAGAGGCAAACTTAAAGCAACGTCCAAACACTCCAAACACAGAAATGATGTAAAAAAATAAATAAATAAAATAAAATAAAACAAATGCAACCGATAAATGCTGTAAATTTGAAATGATGCAAATGCCAAAAACACACAAACCGCAAAAACAACTGCATGAGAGAAATGCTGCAAAACAGAAGTTAGCCATGCTACCAGGAAGACTTGTAGGATATCTTTTATGTCTTTAAAGAAACAAGCAGAATGCCCAGAAGAAAGTTGAAATGAAAATAATGAAAAGGTACATTTCTTTAATACTTGGCTGTAAAAAGAAAAAAAAAATTGGTCGCTTTGTAATACTGTAAAATATTCCTTCTTAAGTCTTATGGCTACTGCTCAGATGGCTACTGCTCAGGCCTGACACCCCTGGTAGCCTGGCTAACTACCGTTTTGTTCCTTAAAGTTGCAGCATTTCTATCATGCAGTTTTTTTGTGGTTGTCTTTCTGAAGGTGTGACTTGTTCAGGCTTTTACAGTACAGTCCACCTTGATTTTATTAAGTATGGCTGCACATGAATATAAAAAGGTGGCTTATTTCCAGCATTCACAGATAAATGCGGAAAAACACCAACTTTCAATGCATACATGTCCATATTGATACCGAAGAAGCAGATTTGTTCTAAGCAGACATGACTCTTAGTTGTTTTGGCCTCGGGTTTCTTTGTGCATTGTCTTGCCTACAACAGGAATGCACAAAAATACCAATTTGTTATTGGCCGGGCTGACCAACATCCTGTGCAACTGAATGACTTGATATTGACTTGGCATTTTGGAGGAGAATAACCTCAACAAATCTATACGCTCCATATTTCTGCACCACCTGCAGCGGAGGCCATTAAACAGACATGATGAGCTAAGTAAGAGGTAATTGTCAGGAGTGTCACTCATGTGGTATTTGTCAATAAACACCACGTGAGAAGGGTTTCCTACTCAGTGAGACAATCGCACAATTTCTCAACCCCCTCCTCGGGCTGGAGAACAACGGGGACGCTTCCTCTTTAATCATCCTCCTTGATTGGCAAAGGCTCCATGCGGGATTGATGAGCTGTCACTGCCTCCTGGTGATGCCGCCATGTTGTCTAAACTTGAAATTATGATTTCACTCAATTATGCAAAAATGCGTTGCTGCTTTCCATGAAACGTTGAGTTGATTGACCTGACACGATGACACTTAACCTGAGAATTTCACTGCATTGCATTCTCCTTCATTTTTAGAGAACAATGCATGCATCCCAGTGACAAAAGGCTTCGTGTAGTCCGTGCATTTGTTTGTTTCTGTCTCAGCATTCATTTTGAGTCATGTAGTAACCAACAGGTTCCAGTAGAGGTCACTTTTTGTTTCTTTGCTGCTACCAGCACCTTGTTTCAAACTTAGAACTGAGGTGCCCAAACTTTTTCCAGGGATTTCCCCATTCAGGGGCTACCGTAATACATTTTGTACATTAAAGATGCTAAAATCAACCAAATGCTAAGCTATCTGAACAAAACATCCACATGTTATCTTTGTGAAAAAGCTAATTAGCAGGGGTGTCACAAGATCTCACGAGATTAAAACCTGACAAGATTTCTCATTCAGAAACGACTCTCTCGTGGGCGCTCGGACTGGGACGATAATAAATTAATGAATTTATCATAAAATAAATGAAATAAATAATTTTTCCAGCCTCAATTTTTCCCTTGTGCATGCATGTCCTTTTTCCTTGCCTCCCGCCTCCAAACAGGCAGGCATCTATTCTCCGAATTAAAAAATAAACTGGAAATTATTCAGAAAATGAAAGAATGCCTCACTCGTCAAAGACAGTCAGGGACAGGACCAACAGAATGGGTATTGATGACAATTCAGCGCAGCCGTAAACGGTAATGGGCAAACAACACTGGTATGCGGATATGTGACCTCAAATGGACCTTTTATGTTAAAGTTGGCTACATTTTGTTTTAATTTTACACAAATATGGGAACCGCTCAAAAAGGCTTACAGAGTTAAGTGTTTATTTTAGAGTAGGCCTACACACACACGGCGCACTTCTCTTTGTTAAATTTTGTTGTTGTAACAGGTAACATTTAAAAAGATTACATTTTTTACAGGTTTATAAGCTGTGTAATGGTTTGAGGCTCCAGGTTATTTTTTTTTTATCGGAAGAGGATCAAAATGGCTCTTTTGGTTATGAAGGTTGCTGACCCCTCCATATAGAATAACAAATGTTTGATATGTTATTTCTGTTTTTGATATTTTCTTTCTTTCTTTCATGCTTTATTTTTCCTGTAACATTGACAATAAATTTCTGTTGTAATACAATAAATGACATAGTGATGCTACAGCCCTTTTTTCCAGCCAGAAATACTTTCTTTGTTTAGGGGGTGCTTGGCTGAAAAAATATTCCACACTTCACTGAAAAAAGGAAGAAAACAATGTGTTAAAATTCTCACAAGAATTGAGTAGGCTTTCTTACAAGCAATATTGCACTGTAGCCAGTAGCAAAGTAGCTTATATTGGTGTTACTCGAAACGGGCTTCATTAGGCCAAGCTTTTGTGTCAGAATCCAGCATGTCCGCCATGTTTGCAAAGTTTTTTGGCGGGGAGTATTTTTCAAGTACAGTGGAATCTTGGTTAGTATCATTCATTTGTCCCAGTAGGTCAGACTCTAAACTCAACGGACATTAACCAAATCAATTTCTCCCATAAGAAATAATGTAAATCCAATGAGTGCATTCCAGAAAGCCAAAAATGTTAACACAAAACCCGTTTTTATAGTTTTGCATCGAGAAAACAATTGAAAATGCATATAAATACATATGCCATTTTCTCAGCTAGCTAATAGGATGCTTGGGATGTTTTGTGATTTAAAAAAAAATAAATAACATACAAAATAACACAGTTGGACTCATGCAGCACATGACAAGATGCACACCATATTGTACGCTAACCAGAGAAAGCACGCAAACCGAGGCAAAATTGTGGCATACATTTTCGACATTAATCGAAAAGCATGCTAACCGGAGTGGACGCTAACCGCGGTTCGACTGTATTGATTTTTGAGTCCCTACTCAATTCTCCATACTTATTAACTACATTGCTACAGTGGAACCCGTTTATGTCGATGCCCCTCTGACTGACTGACCTAATCGAAAGAGAAAGTGAAAGGTTTTTCATGCTGTCTAAGTAGACGGCAGTTATGTTGCTGTTTCAGTTAAGTTAGTAAAACTATAACACATGTCGACATAAATGGACCCGTTGTTCATAAAAATGACGTCTTTTGGATCTCAAATTTTATGTCGACAAAAGCAAGTCTTTTTGGGCACAAGAAGAAACCGGACTTGATGAGTTGGTCGACCTCAGCGAGACTGCTTTAGGCGGGTTCCACTGTATAAAACACTTTTATACACACAAATCAAACTTACTGGAACTGGTAAATTAAATAAAATGACATAGAAAAAATTTTCATTTTTATGATCTGCTTCTTGTTGCATCATTTTTTTCCACTCTCCCTTCTGATGCTGCTTTACTGTTCTTTCCATTGACTTTACACAACTGATCCCTGTGACCTGAATGCAACACTGTGTGAGTGTGTGTGTGTGTGTGTGTGTGTGTGTGTGTGATCTCCCGCCACTAATCAGCCTCCAAATGTGGACCTGTGAATTTTTGCGACTCGTTTTAACCCTTAACTGTGGATTACGCACACGCGTGCTACACATAGCAGGCATGACGGCGGTTTGTTGGTCTTTATTTACAGCCAAACACTTCAATCTATTTGTGTGATGCCCTGTGATGTAATACTAATAGCGGTCTCGATGGCATCCGCAGTCGGCTTGTGCTAGCGGCATGACTACCCACGTGCCCGGCGATGTCCGACACAAACAGCGGTGTCGCCTCACGTGGGCTTGAGGTAGTTGTAGAGGGCGCTCAGTCCTCCTTGCAGCACCTCCTGAATAGGCTTAAGGAGGGGGTTATGTACAATATGGAGTCCTTTGTCCAGAGGGTGGCAGGCCAGCCTCCTGAGCCGACTCAGCAGATACATTTCCACGGGCACGCTTTGCAGCTCATTGAAGTCCACATTGAGGAGCTCCAAGGACTCCAGGAAGCACAGCGTCTTCGGCAGAGTGTGGATGCTGTTCCCCTCCACGATGAGGATCTTGAGGTTGACCAAGTCCTGGATCTGGTCGGCAATGGTCTCCAGGCGGTTGCAGGCCAGATGAAGGAAGACCAGGCCCTTCATGCTGTAGACACAGGTCGGGATGTGCGCGATGCGGTTGTGGCTCAGGTTGAGCTTGCTCAGGTTGTGCATGCCCGCTAAGCTCCCCGGCAGGCTGGTGATCTGGTTGTTGGCCAGGCTGAGCACCTCCAGGCAGGCGCAGGAGCCGAGCTCCTCCGGCACCTCACTCAGGCGGTTGCGGCAGGCGAAGAGCACGCGCAGCTTCTTCAGGAGGCCGATCTCGGGCGGCAGGCTGGTCAGGTTGTTGCCCCACAGGTTGAGCACCACCAGGTTGTCCAGGGCGCCCAAGGCAGGTGGCAGCGAGCACAGACAGTTCATGGACAAATTGAGTTTCTGCAGCTCTCGCAGCTCCCACAACTCCGCCGGGGCGTCGTCCAGCCCCCGCATGGCCAAGCTGAGGGTGCTGTAGCCGAAGTGCACCGTGGTGTGTCTGCGGATTCGCTCGGCGGCAGAGGACAGTCCGCCCTGTTCACTCCCTGCGCTCTTGCTGCCTTGGCTCACGCTCACCTCGCTCAGCTCTTTGTTGGAGAAGCCATGAGACTGCTTCCCACCCATCCTTGTCCCAAGATGTCCACATGCGGTTCCCAACAGGAGGGTTGTTAAAGATAACGTCCTCTAGTTGTACAGAACATCATTGAATCCGAAGGTGGAACTTCAGTAGCATTGAATCCTGGCAGAGCCAAGAGAGCAGTGTGCATGGTCCCAGACAAAGTGCCTGTCTTACTGGGTTTCATTCCCCAGCTGGCCCTGTCACTTCTCAGCTCCACAGATAGAACCATGCTGCCCACCCCCTCCCCAAGGGGCGGGGGCGATGGTGTGCAAATTCAATCACTTGAGGTCTCTGCTATGATCTCATAATCCAGGGATCTCCAAAGTGTCGTTTGGGGGACGTTTGTGACCTGCAACTTGTTTTTATTTATTGGCCCGCAGCTATTTATTTGCTACAACTACTTCTTATGATTAAATAGTACACACTTGACTTGACCAAGTAAATGTGCAAGCAGTGGTTAGTTTGGGTTTTCATTCCACTGATTTGACATCAGTCAACCAGTGTAAGGGGTGTCGAGATTCGGGTTCTGCTGTGACGGTAATAATAATAATAATAATAATAATAATACACTTTCTTACTTTTTGTATAAAACTGACATGCAGGCGCATTTCAGTACATGGCCCTTGGTGGGACACTCGTCATAGTAAAACACGCATGTTCTCATACATTGATACTCTTCACCTTTTTTTAAAAAAAAGAAAGAAAAGCACCTTTTGATTTAATGCTGATTTAATTTAATCTCCCTCCTCCCGTCAGCCCCCCTGACCGGCCGGATGTTCTCTCGTCACAGCTCTTAAACATGACACTAAGGAGGAGGGTTGAGGGAGAAAGTAATACTCTGAGTGGGGGAAAAAAGTAACACTTCTCTGAGGTATTAACGGAGCCTCATGCGCAGTTGTGCGTTGCTTTAAAAGGATAGTTTGGATTTTTTGACATGAAGTTGTATGACATCCCCTTCAGCAGTGTAGTGCATCAAGTGTGACTTACCAACTATTGTACGACATTGTTATGGTACCTTATCATTTTCCTATGTATTTCAAATTAGCAAAGAGTACATTTGGAATACAGGAAGTGAACAAATGTATTGTAATTGATGTGAAAAAGAGAGAGGGATAGGATTAAATAAGCTGTGCTTCTTCCTACTCCTTTTTGGACATGTGGAATTGTGAATTGTACTATGTGATGTAATCCAATAAGACTTGTATGCTTGTTCAAAATAAATTACCATACCATACCATACCGTTACCATACCATTAAACCATGATTACAAAAAGAAAATTTACAAGAAGAAAATTGAAATATTTTTTTTTTTAAAGAACAGCAAAAATTGAGAAAAAAAGAGCAAGCACCTTAGTTCTACTAATAAAATGCATTTAAATGGAAAAACGGAAATGGAAAAACATCTGTAATTTATGACAATAATGTTGAAATATTTGAGAAAAAAGTTGTATTTTAATGAAGAAAAAAAGTTACTATTTTACAAGAATAAATCCATAATATAATGCTATTTCAGTAGCATAGAGGTGAAATACAGTCATCCCTCACTACATGACGTTTTGAACATCGCTCGCTTTTTCAAAAATTAAAAAATTAATTAATAAATGATTGTTTTGTGGTTGACTATGGCCTAATACTGTATTTGCCCAAAAATATTGAAAGACAAGTCATATAATATTCTATAGTATTCTGGCCACTAGACGTCAGTAATGACACAAAACATTGATGAGACATGACATTGGATTACATTACCTTCACACTGCATGTAGTCAGCCATGCCATGTCCGATATGATAGCGTGAAAAGAAGTTCTCCTCCCATTCCGTGTGGAAGTGGTAAGATTTTGGCTTCTTACTTTGTCTTTCTACATGTATAAATATTTATCCAGTAGGGGATGCCATCTGAGTTTATGTATACACACAGTAACGGACTGGAGGGTGACCTAACCCACTATAAAAAACTTCAGGACGGTCTGGCCGTGTAGAAGGTAGTTATAGCAGTTATACATTTCCACCAGTTGGTAGCGCCATTAGAGTCAATATCAAACAAAATCTAGTCATGATTAGACCCTAACCTTTAACCCTTGTGTCAGTTTTGAAGATTTGATAAGAGATTTGAATTGAAGTTATGACTGTCTGATTGTTTAAGGCGAGGAGCAGTCTTCGCCGCCAGACTCCACCAACTACGTGTAATGAAACCTCATGCTTCATATCATCAGTCTGTTTAATGTCAAAGTGATTCAATGTAGTAAGTCAGAGGAGTGGGTTTTTGTATCAAACTTTGTGTCGCCACAGGGAGGAACTGTTACTAATTGAGGAAGTGACATATGGGTCTCTTCAGTGTGTCATCATACACACCAATTATTGTAAAAGTCTGACCTTGTGGAGTTCAGTTATGTGAGTTTTGTGTTGCTTGGCGAGTCTCCAAGGCTGCGCTCACATTCTATGGTGTACATTAAAATGTTTCACAAAATATAATTGGCCATATGTCTAGTGTCTGTGATTTTCATGTGGCCTCATTTGCTGAAAGTCCCTAGGACGGGTTCATCGAAATACAACCCCTGGTTTTTGCCCAAAATGACCGCTTTAAAACAAATTGGCAGATTTCCTGTTTGGTTTTGAGCATGGGATCTTGACACTTTTTTGTGGGTCCTGAGTGGTCCTGAGGTCCACCAAATTTCATGAAGATCTGTGAAACGGGTGGTGGAGGATAATTTTTTTCTGAATTTATAGGGGTCGCTGGCCAGTCAATTTGTCATGGTCTCATTTGGGAGCTGCACCATATTGTTCAGGCAAGTTTTCAACCTCATATTTATTTCCCTTTTCTGTACGTTCTAAAGAGAGAAAACGAGTTAGCATGACAGAGCTAGAAATGGACATCATAGGACCCACCTATTTTGATCATAAAGCCCAAAAAAAAACACCAACAATGTTCTATTTACATAACAGGACTGTATATTAACCAAACTACAGTGATATTGTTATTGTAGCAGCTAACACAAAGAACTATATTCTTCTGGTGGAGTAACACAATGCCTCGCTAGTCTGAGCGTCATAATGCCTCAAGCCAATGCTGAGCGGTACACTCCTTACTGCAGATGCTGCTGTGTTGTTTGAGTTTTGAACAGTTATCTGTAGGTTATACTGTAAATCATGCCTCACGCGTGTATAGTCAAAGGTTGTGTCAATAAGCCAAAAAGTTAGTCAACTTTTGAGATTCCACATGCTACCAACTAAACAATGGGACAGACTAAATAGTGGATACTACTGGCTCTCAACTTCGCTATGAAGACAAGATGCTCGTTTGCTGTCAGCATTTTTATCTGAACACTATGTTGAATTTACAATTTTAAAAAACCTGCCTTTTTCCCTTAAATTTAATATATAGGTAGGGGAGACTGGGGACAGTTGCAACAAGCCCTATTTGTCTAATCAGTAACATGCTAGAGTGATGACACTCATACTGCACATGCTCAGTTAGACCCTCTACTCGCCAAGAAGAAAGCGGCCATATTGCGCATCTGGGCCAGCTTCTATCAAGACAAAGTTGTTTTGGAGGTATGAAAGCTTTTTTCACGAGCTGTATTTTTGTCATACTATCCTAATATTTTGTATGAATTACTCCAAACCTACCTGGTTTGAATCACTGTTTTGTTGACTATTCAGCAACATTGCTTACATTTGTCAATGTCACTGTGCTAGTTAGCACATGGTGTTTTGTCCTGACTGATACTATGGGGACGCTTGCAACTGTTGCAACTGTCCCCATGCTAATATCAAAATAGACCACACTAGGCACAATTAATATATTTTACTGCTCATGATGGGCAGAATAGGGAATCATAATAAGAAATTAATGCTAATGATAAACAAGATCATTAAAAATCTGAACAGAGGAAGGCAAAAAAAAGAATACAAGAACATCAAACCACAAAGAAAAGTGTAAAGAAAACCAAAAAAAGAAGAGAGAAGAAGATGTCTGTTTTTTTTTCTGTGAGCTAGAATAGTTCAGAAGCTGCTGGAATAGTTCACAAGACAGCAGATTTGTTGGGGAAGAGGCGAGTGTTGCAGTTTTATTTTTTAAGCATTTGTGAGCCTTTAACAAAACTTAAAAATCCAACTTTATATTCACTGGAGTTTTAAAACAATGTGAATTTTGTTCACAAAACTGTTCACTGTTTGTTCACATGTTTAATAAATGTTTTTTGCACTCCAAATTATTCTATTCTTTTTGTCCCCAACTGAAATATTGAGTTTTTATAGCTTCCTTAACATTTGCACATTGACTCAAAGTAGGCCTATGTTTTACACAAAAGTAAACTTATTAAATACTTTAATATTTTGTATACTGTAGTTATTTAAACAAAAAGCATTAAAGTTTGGTGAAGTTTACTGTTTTTTTGATATGTTGCAACCGTCCCTGATCGGTGTTGCATCTGTCCCCAGGTTTGCGGCCAGTTGCAACGTCTGAATTTTTTTATTCAAATAAATATTGTGATTGATATGTTATATGTAGCCATCTTTAAATGGTATGGCTATTTAGCAGACATATGTAGGTTTACTGTGTAAAGATTTGGTGTGCCTAGTCTGAATAATCTCTGAGTAATTGAGAGTAATGTTAAAAGTGTTGCAACTGTCCCCAGTCTCCCCTACCCACAATACAAACAGACAATTTACATTTTATTCACTAATAATGCACTTTTTTTTTTAACAATATCAACTACTAACTTGAAACAGTTTATGTTAGGAGTCTCTGGAAACATGGTTGGTGGGAGGGAGTTCCAAAACCTGGCTGCACTTGGGATGAAGGAAGAAAGATGACACTGGGCGTTGCACTTGGGATTATTGACTACATAGCGGTGACTACTCACAGAAGCTTTCTTTATATCTAATGTCTGAACTCTCATTTCTTCTTGGGAGTCGAGAGCATTGTTCCACCACTGAGTGATGTAAGAAAGCATATTGATTGTAGATCTCTTCTCACACAATCCATACTGTGTATCACAAAGAAGCTGGTATTTGTCAAGATGGTTTCGTATATGAGCACAAATGAGGCCTTCCATGACTTTGGAACTGATGGGCAGCAGAGATATGGGCCTGTAGTTTGAAAAATCTTGTTTGTTTTCTTTTTTTGGTACAGAAATCACATTGGCAAATTTCCAGTGTGAATGAAATGTCTTCGTGTCAAGACAAATCTGGAACTTGGCAAGTTTTGGAGCAAGCTCGGGTGCGCATTTTTTAAAGTACAATTGCTGAGATCTCATCTGGGCCATTGGTCTTAAGGGAACGGAGTGTCAAGGGAACAGTTTTCTGAGAACGTTTTTGGCCCAGAATTTCAAGGTAGAGAGGGATTCACTAGTTTTTAGTGGTAAACTAGGAGGACACTTGCCACTGTCCTCAAGATGAGCGTTAGCAGCAAAGGTGTTGTTCAGCAGCTCTGCCTTGTCTTTCACTTTGCTGAGACATACCATCACTTATTAGTGGAGGAACAGCAGAGGATTTGTTCCTGTCAGTAACAGATTTAACACATTCCCACTCCTGCTTGTTTTTTGTTTATTTGAGTTTAGGCTGTAGCTGCTGTGATAACTGGATACGAGCACGTCGTATGGTACGTTGGCATTCAGATTTTTGACTTTATGAACAAGATCCAATAATTATTTGTATGATCCTTCTGCCACTTATGTACATTGAGTAATAGGAGTGCAACGGTGACTATAGGGGTGTTATTCCATGTCTAGAGGGCTCTAATAATATTAAAAACTGTATTTAAAAGTTTGTAAACAGATTTTTTTTATGCTCTAAGAAAATTTTCATTCCATTTATAAATAAGGAGACCTACTTCGTGGAAATTCACTTATCACTGTCACATCTCGCACCAATTAACTGTGATAAACAAGGGATTACTCTAAATTCAACAATAGCTAACGTTAGCAGCTGAACTTTGCCAAATTGCAACAACAAACAACTAATGCACATGCGTGTGTTGTGTACCCAACATAGAAAGACGCAGAATAAAATGCTATTCGTATGTTAGGATGTTGGCGCCCTCTAGGCAGCAGGAGGACTCTGCTGCGTACACACATTTTAATTCAGCCAGTCTAGAGTTGGATGACAGCTCTTTAAATCTTTAGCTCCAACTTTGTGGGAACACTGTAGAGAAGGTCCTTTTCTGTTTCCAGTGCACAAAGCAAGGTTCATAGCGGCATGCTTGGATGAGTTGGGTGTAAAAGAAGCCCAACAAACACCTCAAACTGAGAAGTGAAGTCTCTCAGGTCTTGTAGAAACCCTTCCCAGAAGTGTGGAAGCGACAACTCCATATTTTCTTCCATTTGTCACTTCTTGCTTGGCCAGGTGTGCCAATATTTCTTTCCAAAGGGTGTCTAAGCATTAGTAAAGCATCTTTTTTGGCAAGAGTCGTCACTCAAGCCACTAGAAGCCACTAGGATGATTTTTGACAGAGAAGTCAGAGCCTCACATACACGGTGGAGGGAGAAGGGTTTTTTTTGTCTTAGTTTTGTGGCTTGATCCAATTTTTATCATGCACTTGAGAGAATGCGGCCTTACCTGGATTGGCCTTAGTCATCATTTCTGGCTGCATGCGCTAATCAAAAGGATAGGATGACAGTTAGTGGCGATGTCCAACTCCGGAGACTCGCCTCGCAGCTACATCAGCACTTATGAGTGACAGCTTGAGGATTGGCTTTGCTGAATTGGATGTTAGAGACTGTTGGTGTGTATGCGCCCATCCAGGAAGATTGTCTCAACTGAGCATTTTTTTTTTATTATTCTATATATTATTCTATATATAACGCACGTTCTTTGAGTGTCCCAAAATCCTTTATCTGGCACGTTGGTAAGTTTGCATTAGAGCCAGCAGTTGGCACTGTGGTGAATAAAGTTTTTTTGTTTTGTTCTTCGCATGTGAACATTGCTGTTACTGCCGACGATTTCTGTCCTTCATCTGCTGCGTAGCACTTTGGACCCGCTTCCTTGAAAAAAGAGCATAATGAACATGACTGGCTTATGCACATTTTGCTTAGCACACACAATCACTAATTCTGCTGAGCAACAAATGGCATTGAAATTCAGAGAGATGCTCAATATTCGCTTTCCTACCGATACAATATACCGACATAGTCCATCACTTCATTTCCAATATCAGGCGATACCGAGATAGGCCGCAGCTTTTCCCTTAAACTGCTGTCATGTATTGAGAACATGATGCTTCTTTTACTGTGAAGCCACTGCATGCATTTCACAAATAAACTCTCTTTGTGCAAAATAAGGCATTATTTTTAACATTTTGTCTCAACAAAATAGTCATTAAAAAAACCATGAGCAATAGTCCAGTAAAATGACATGTTCTCCTATCAACAAGTAAAACAGGTTAGTTTTCATGAATTCACAAATAAAAATCCAATGAAATTAATGCTGCTTACTACACCATTTGGAAAGCTGCAC
The DNA here is from genome assembly GCF_027744805.1 of Dunckerocampus dactyliophorus. Taxonomy (NCBI): domain Eukaryota; kingdom Metazoa; phylum Chordata; class Actinopteri; order Syngnathiformes; family Syngnathidae; genus Dunckerocampus; species Dunckerocampus dactyliophorus. The sequence continues at coordinate 26,864,788 of NC_072820.1, read as the reverse complement.
ATCTCTATGTGGCACAAACATCCGTATAAGAACAAAGTAAAGTGGAAAGTATGAAATTCTGGACGAATACAATCAGTGAAATTACTGTATAAACTGGACTCCTTCAGCATGTCTCCTGTCACTTATTATTTATTGAATGTTTCAGTGCTTTTTGCACAGCTTGCTGTTCTCTCACAAGGAATTGAACGGTGAAATTCTCAACAGGTGTGGAGTGGAACGATACATTCTTACATAAAGGCACAGCAGTACAGTTCTGAGAACATCCTGTTTGAAGGCGGGCAATGGCGAGGTACTGTTGATCAATTCTTAGGTGTGGTCTCGGTCTCATGATGTCAAAATGTGAACAGCCTGATGAAGAGGATTGTTTAAATACCAAAATGTGACAGTTCTCTGTAGTAGTTTTGTAGTTTTTGATGTATACAGTATACAGCCTAGCTAAGTGGTGGGTAGGTCTTCATATAAAAACAACATCCACTCATGATCTGAGTTGCCTGACTTGTGTGTCATCGCGGGAGGATACAAGCTGTCCCGCTGCCACGCTCATCTATTAATATGAAAGTTGACACCTCAGCTGTAACCCCCTCCTGTGCAGAAGCCTCCCCCACTGGCGCAGAAACATGAGGCTCAGATGACATCCAATCACATATGCAGAAAAGGCTGCAGTCAGAGCTGAGGTGGATGTGTAGCTCAAGGGGGTGAAAAGTCAGACTGGCCAGTACGTCCAGTCAACGGCAGCCTGGATGTCATGATGACGCACTGTAACGCAACCGCTGGCTTCATTATTCTTGATCAAAAACACATTGCATATTTTTTGTGTTTTTTTTTTCTCACGACGGAGGAACATACTGTATGTGCAGCAAGACCTTGACATTTCAATGACAAGAAAATGGGATTTAACATTCCTCGTGCATTTGCACAGCACCTTTAATACGGATGAGCATCATTAGCAGCAAATGAGGACCACAACTGTTGTACAGCATTATGCGTGACAAAAAATGATCTCCTTCTGAGCCCTCACTGATCCACTTATATACACTCAGTCCCCTACTAACGAACATCCGACGTGCGAAATTTCGGAGATACGAACAAAGCCGACTAGTCTATATTTTCATGTGTTTTGCCTTATAAAGTCCATATTTATACTGTTACATGCTTGACCAGCAGAGGGCACTGTGACACTGCTAATGGGACCAACAGCGGCAGAGAGAAAGCTACATTGTTAGCTGTATAATACAACCCCGACAGAGCGTGTGATTAAAGTTTATGAAGAGTTAATAGGCCTGCTTAATTCTACACCACCCACAGAACACTACCTCTTTTAGAAGAGTCTAACGACGATGATTTGTCCTTTTTTCAATAACTCCTCCTCCAACTCCACCACAACAACGTATGCTGGACCACTCCTCTTCAAAGGTAAATAACATTTATCGTTACGTATTATTATATCATTTTTATTATTGTTTTTTTCATTAATTATCCTCGTTTAATATTACTACTGCATCCAAACTCATATTTACATGCATACACATATACTGTATATGTATACACGTACATGTAGTACCTATATCATTGGTAATATTACCTTTTCCCCTACTTAAGAACAATTCGACATAAGAACGGTTGTCTGGAACCAATTGTGTTCGTTAGTTGGGGACTTAGTGTATATATATACACCAAACTCACCAGACACGTGTACAAATCAATCTAATGACTTCCAATCAACCTTATTGATGCCTTTTTAACATACACATAGCATACTGTATTGTAAATATTTATCACCCAAGGTTAGTTTAACAGTCTCTTCAATAGGGTTGGGCATCGAGCATCAATGGGACCCGGGACTAACATTCTGATTCTCCCGGGATTGTTCAAATGTTTTTATTTCGATTCCTAGCTTCGATGCTCACGTTGCAGACCGGAAAAAATAGTTGCCAACACCAAACGAAGAAGAAGCGGCTAAAAAGTTTGGCTTAACTTCATTAAAAAAAAAGAGGTCAGTACAGTACAGTCTGTTCAGTGCAACATTTGCAACCCAAAGATAACATGCAAAGGAGGGTGCATGATCAACATGGTTAATAGTCACATTCATGGTGTAGAAATAACACACTAACTCGTCTTTAATGTATGAAAGGATAAATTAGTTATACAGGGTCAGGCAAAATGATCTGACACATTTGTAGGTTAAATAAAAGGCAAAGTAAAGAAACAAAAAGTGTTTTTATTTTCGAAAAGTACATATAATGCCATTTGTTTCATATAATGCCATTTAGCTTTGTTTCTTTATGATGCCATTGTTTTTCGTTTCTTTTTCAGTTGCTGCCATGAATTGGACTGGTGAGCATCGCGCTTTCATTGTGGAAACGTTTATCAAAACAAAGGAATCTGTAACTGCAACACAACGAGCGTTCCGTTTGCACTTCAATCTTGGTAGACATGATCCCGTACCAGCTCCAAACACCATCTTGTTATGGGTTACCAACTTCAGAGTTACTAGATCTGCATTGAGTGTGTGGACAATAATGGATCCCATTTGACTGATTTAATTTTTAAAACATAATGAAACAGAATGGCATTATATGTACTTTTTGAAAATAAAAACACTTTCTTGTTTCTTCACTTTATTTGCCTTAAATTGTGTCCTACTTGATAAAAAATACATGAGTTATTTTCTTGAAAGACTAAATGGTCTTAGGCACTTACAAAAACAGGTATGTTATTATTGTTTGAATTTTTTGAAGGCCCTGTCTCAAACGTGAAGATTTCCACAATCGTTTCATTAATTACGGTAATTGAAGACTCTAGCCCAAATCATGCAAAATCACATATTTTCTATGTTATGTATGTTAGGTTGACTCAAGACAAAACTGTCTTCCATGTATATTAAAAGATGTATGTTCGATTGGTGTAAGACTAAACTATCTTTGGTGCTTAAGGATTCAAGACTAAAGCATATTACAAAAATGAATATTAGGTTCATTAAAGAATAAAGTGCCTTTGATGCTTACAAAAACACGTGCATTCACAGTTATCAATTGTCTTGAAATGCCATTGAAGAATTAAATCAAATCCAATTTAGTAACTCCATAATTTCACATCTTTGGATCATTTCAGTATTTGTCCATTGTAGATTTCTTTGAAGGAAATTGAGTGTTCCCAAGCAAATACGATAAGAATCATCCACGCATGGTCCTTATCAACGTAGTGAAACTCCTGTTGGAGTATCTTGTCATCTAATCTCGCTGCAGGCCCGCTATCTGTAGTTGGATCTGCAGACAGATACACTGTGAAATAAAGTGGGTCGGCGTGATGAATGCACGATAACGACACCCGGGAACGAGAAGCAGGTTAACTCCAGTGAATCAAGATAAGATCTGTAACGTACACAGAGAAGCTAGCTGGGCTCCACGGTGACCAAATCAAGAGTTTGCTGAGGCAGCAGAACGGAGGGTGAAGCAAGCGTGGCTGTGACAGCAACAGGCGGCTTGATGAAGCACCGCTGAGGAGCCTAAATGAGTCCCACCTCGCTAATGTTTGCACTACAGTACAGCGAGCATAGCGGCCGCTGAAAGTTTGACTAATCCTGATGACAGCTCCAGTAATGGATTGTCCTCCGCAGGTTCCTGTAAACTCAACTGGGTACTTGTGTCCTGATGGTGGTGCTTATGTACAGTATGTCATCTTTTGCAGGGTTTTCACAACAAGTGATGACTCTTTAAAAAATGCCAGATCCAATCAAAAAATGTTTCATACATAGTGACACACACTTCCACAAACGTTTGTGAAAATCGGTAAATCTCGATGTCATTTCTAAATTATGTTGGAAACAACAGAAAAAAGAGCCTAGTACTTCATGTAACAAGACGGCTAAAAAATATCCATTCAAATATTCCCTCATTCAAAATGTAAACACATTTCTGAACTCCTGAGAATCAGTCGGTGATGTTTTCTTAACAAAATAAGCAGCAAAATGTGGCTCTGTTACATTGTGCTCCATAGTTTTCTACTCCAGTCCTATAGGAGGTAGTATTGCATGCCACTAACATTACCAGCTGCGACCCATTCCGTGGAAATTGTTTATGTAGATCAGTAAATAAAAATTTGCCATAAAACGCCATTAAAGATGCACTTGATATGTCCTGTTTACAGAATTTGCGCTTCAGCAAATTGTTAGCATGAAAAATGTGCTATACACTCATGTTAGCTCTTCCAGTACAAGTTGTGGAAGATGTTGCGGAACATTCAGCAAAGGATGTGGTTCAGACACAAAGTTCAAGACCTCAGAGTACTTTCAATTTGTGCCTATTTCAGCAAATTATCAAAAAAACGCAGACACTGTGCTAGATAAAAGACCAGCAAGTGTTAGCGAGGATAGATTTACTAATGAGTTTTGCAGCAGCTATGAAAATAGTGATAGGCTGTGCGAGATGTACCCTTCAATGTATGTCAGGTGCAATGGACAAAGCCATATTTCAACATTTCTCATTTTGGCCACGCCGTTTCGCAGCGGATTATTTTCCTGGCACCAGCGCTCGAAGCAATGGGACGTGACAAGGCTCTGTTCTGGAAATGATGGTGCTTGCCAGAGCGCAGCACTGCTAGCGAGCCACAAATGTTTCACATGGTGCTGATATGGTAATCACTGGATCCCCCACAATGGCACCTTGTGAGAGTTGTATAACCACTTTTCCTTTCAGACCCTTCAAACCAACCTGCTGAAGGCGCGGCCTGACGTCCAAGCAGCTAAAAAGGTGTTGGTGCTTGCAAAGACAGCAGCGGGGAATCATTGACTTCCTCAGGCATGCAGAGGGACAAAAAATGCATGCCACCGAGGTAAATATGCCGTTCTATTTTCATGAGCTATGCGAGCGGGTCCAGGTGCTCGTCGGTGGCCCGGGTCCAGCTGGAGGATGTGGCCGACTCGCTTTAGCTGGTGTGCAGGCTGGCATACTAACAGAGTAGGTAGGGGGCGAGTGTGGAAGCACCCTTATTAGCCCCTTTTGCACTTGCCAGCATTTTTCCATGGAATGGAGGGGCCAAGTCAATTTGGCCATTTTACAGCAGAGCCGGGACAATTCCTGTGATGCTAATTATCTACAGTCATGGCCAAAAGTTATGAGAATGACACAAGTATTGATTTTCACAATCTTAAATCTTTTTGTCAGATGTTACTGTTTTGTTGTTATCACTTTTCAATACCTGTACAGTATATTTTGCAGAATAACAGTCTGTCCCTGATGTTTTTCCTGGAGAGAAGTGGCTTCTATACCTCACTGTGCAAGCAGATGCAGTCACAACTGAACTGGTGGTGCCCCGATCCCACACCTAAATCAACTATCGGAGACAGTCCAGATGCTTGCTAGGCTTTCTGAGGTGCCCTGAAGCCTTCCTCACAATAGTCGAACCACTCTCCTTGAAGTTCTTAATGAGCTGATAAATGGTTGTTTTAGCTGCAATCTTACTAGTAGCAATACCCTTGCCTGTGAAGCCCTTTTTGTGCTAAGCAATGATGAGTGCCCATGTTTCCTTGCAGGTAACCATGGTTAACAGAGGAAAAACAAAGATTTCAAGCACCACCACTTTTTAACAGTCTTTTTAACAGTCTGTTATTCTCACTCCATCAGGATGACAGAATCATATCCAACCTTTGTCCTTGTCAACATTCAGTTCTAAAGTGCAGTAGAAATGGGTTTTTTGGGGGATTAAGTTAATTTTCACGACAAAGAAGGACTTTGTAATTCATTGCTATTCAATTTCTCACTCTTCTAGGGCCCTATGAAATCCGTTTTAATTTTTTTTTTTTCCGTTTTTTTAACTTTTAGTTATTTTACCAGCATAAAGTGTGTAAGCTTGTGACAGTAAATAAAATGTCCATTAAATACAAAAATCCGTACATTATTTGATGCAATTCATCATTGGCCAATTCTGCCCAGTCCTGTACTTCAGAAACAGATGTAGCATAGCTAACTTTTCTAATGGGCTGTCAGCCTCTGCACACATGTAGCAATGTGTACAAATCCTCAACAAATTGTAATGCACGTGATTCTGGTTAAGGAAGACGTCACCGGTGCGATTGCAATTGCGTTATTAATGTAAGATATTTTTTATTACAGCCTTATTTAATTCACACAATTCAACAGCATGTGACAAATGTAAAAGGTCGGACGTGTGTTGTGTGTGTGTTGAGAATGTCGGTTGACGGTTAAGACGATCTGAGAGCAAGAATAAATGTGCCTTCTGTCCTTTTTTCATTCAGAACATAATACGCTCTTTTGCATTAACAAGCGGTAAAACAACATGGTGTAAACATGTTGAGTTTGGGACGGTGTGGGCTAGTCTTTGGATTGAGACGCCGCCACTTCCACACACAAATGTTCCTTTTCCTCACGACGACAGCATTTCATTCACAATCTGTCCATTCCCATGAAATTTTGCATTTAACAGTAGATTCTGTTTTTATTGGCCAAGTCCGTTAATGCAGAAATCATAGGGCCCTACTCCTCATAACATTGTGGAGTATATACAAAATGCCATCATAAAAACTGAGGCAGCAGACGTTGTTAATATATGTGTCTTTTGGCCATCCATGGCTGTAGTTGTGAGATTGTGTGAAAGCACACAAAGCAAATTTGCCTCAATATTCCACTTCCCTGAGTTCTGTGTGAAAGGCATAGGCAGACAAATGCATGCCAGGTTTCTGTCATGCCTCTGATGCGATGCTGCAAAAGAGTATAGCTCTTTTCACACCGTCCTTTAAAGCCTGGGATTTTCAGCCTCCCCTCATGTTGCAGTTCTGTGTGAACAGCACCGACTCGGAACAGCCTGATCAAAGTCGACCTGTGGATTTTCCAGCTTCAGAGGTAGTATCAGGGGTGTACCAAAGGTGAGTTGATGGCTGTGTGAAAGGAAATAATGGGAAGCCAAAACAGGGGTGAAAAATTTAGCACCCAACACTCACTTCTCCCACTTCACCAGCAAGATCCCTGTGTAAAGGAGGTTGTTGTTTGGGCCAACATTTTAAAAAAAAGCTTAATGTATTATTTCAGCGAGGCTGGTTTAAGCCCTTTATTAAAGTGAAACAATCTTGTCACACACCTGTTGCTAGTGGGGGGCGGGGGGATTTATTGTCAGCCCCTGTCAGCAGACGCTAATCCCTGTTGCTGCTGTTACCAGCGTGGCCTATTCCTGGTCATCATCATTTTGTCTGTGTGTGTTTGCGCGCGTGCGTATGGTGATTGTAGGCACCCTACAGCCTTCTCTGTCATTTTTTTTTTCTGACAGCCAATGTCATAGTGAACAAATGGTCTATTGCTGACATGCTGATTTCCTCCCCCGAGTGCTAAGAAGTGTGTGTGCAGGCAAAACAGTTGATGATGGGGTGGGACCTTTGTGTGATGAAGTGGTCCAGGGCTGGAAAAAACTGCACAGCAGTCTGTTATGTTGTATAAAAGCATAGAACATTATCAACAAGAGGCGGTGTCGCTGGAAGAAAGCAAAGAGGAGTGCCATCCTCTCACCACCTTGCCTGGAATTCCACCGCCGTCTGTGTGCGGCTTTAACCCGCTAATTGTGGCTTCACTTTCTGTGTTTTTTTTGCATGCCTGCGGCATGCTTTTCCAACCACAGTTATATTAAGAAGCAGTTGTTTTAGCATAATGGACGTCACACTATCAGCTGAAATGATCGGTGTGCAACAGCTGTCTGATTTATATGCCGGGTTACTGCGGCCCAGTGCAAGACCACTTTTAGGCTTTGGTTTCTTATTAAACGGTCCAGAGAAGTTCCGGAGTCCAAAAACAAGAGATGGAAATAAACAAGTCGGAAATAAATAGTAATTATGTGTAGTTGTCATATATATATACATATATAAAAACCTACATGGCCCTGTGTAAAAAAGTGATCACCCCCCTGTTAAAACATAACTGAGATTAATTGAGCTCTATCAGTGTGGAAAAGGTTATAAAGCCTTTTCTAAAGCTTTGGGACTCCAACAAACCACAGTGAGAGCCATTATTCACAAATGGTGAAAACATGGAACAATGGTTTTCTTCCCGGCCAACACAAAATGACCCCAAGAGCGCAGCAACAACTCATCCAAGAAGTCACAAAGGCCTCTGAATGGCTGAAGAAAAACAAAATGAAGACTTTGGAGTGACCTAGTTCTGACCTGAATCCTATTGAGCTGCTGTGGCATGACCTTAAAAAGGTGGTTCATGCTTGAAAACCCTCCATTGTGGCTCAATTACAACAATTCTGCAAAGATGAGTGGGCCAAAATTCCTCCGCAAACACTTGATTGCAGATGTTGCAATCTGTGTTTAGTTGTGTTGTCATTGACTAATTTACATGTGTCTGTTGATCTGAAACATTTAAGTGTGACAAACGTGCAAAAAAAAACCGAAATCAGGAATGGGGCAAACACGCTGTCACACCACTGTGTATGTATATATATATATATATATATATTTGTATATATATATATTTGTATATATTTGACATGACCTGGGCTGGTGCGGAGTGGGTTGTGTTTGGTGGTGCAATTGGGACATCTACTGGTTAACAATTGTCATGACAACACACACTGCATTACGTTTAGTCGTCTCATTTTTGGTTTCTTAACAAAGCACCATGCTAGCCCGCGTTAGAGTAAATAATGGGTTAGGTTTCATAATTCTAACGTGACAAATAATTTTGGTAAGCATGCCGGCCTCAGTCAGAAGTTGTGTGAAGTTTGCATGTTTTCCTCGTGCTTGCGTGTTTTCTCTGGGTACTGAGGTTTCATCCCACATCACTAAAGCATCCATCTTAGGCTAATTGGACACTTTAAATGGTCCTTGGTTATTGACTATTACTACTAATATATACATAATCATCATCATATTAAATTGTAATTAAAATGTATTTTAGTCAATGTTTTATATATACTGTACTGTTGTGTGTATGTACAGTATGTATGTATGTATATATCATGTTAAATATTTTAAATTCATTATTTTAACCAGTTATATCATCATCTCATGTACAGCTCTATTCATTTAGCGCCATTGTTAACAAAATGATCAGTAGCACTATTTTCAACTGTTGCTGCTGCTTCTATTACTAGTTACAACGTAATGAATAATAATGATGAACATGCTGACAATAAATTCTTGACAAAAACGTGGCCATGTGCTGTCAATTAAGATGACGTCGCCATCGTAGCAGCATCTCTGCTTCCTGACCCTAAAGCTGTGAACGACATTGGATTCCACTACATTGTACGTCTCATGCTTGCGTCACCCAATCATGTCCTAGAGTTCGGCTACTGTAAGTTGACGAGCAGCTACGTTGCCCAATCAGAGTCTTACAACTGCCTTCACGACACGCCTTCCCACGGCGTGTAGCCAATGAGAGCCTAGCTGTAATTACTAATTCATTACAACGCGAAGGGGAGTGACGCAGTTATCGAAAATCCCGAAGCTCCTCCACGCTTGCCGCGTGTGACCTGAAATAAACTCTGTCTTTCCCCCCGGTGGTGGGCGACCGTCTCCTCGTCACAACGCAGCGGAAGATCGCGGACATCGCTGCCGTGTGGGAGGCTGTATGTGCCAGTCTCCGCGCTCGCTCCTTGGATTCGGGTGCCATTCCGGTTGGAGGTTGCAGTCGAGCCCGGAGGACTCGATGCCATAACCAGAGCGAGACATGCCGCAGCCCAAGTCACGAAAAATCGCCATCCTCGGCTACAGATCCGTAGGTGAGAGCCGATCGGACGACGGCGGGGTTGGTGGGTGGAACGAGGGCCTCGGCTTCGGCTTGCTGTAGCGGCCTGACGCCTCCGAACCACTGGGCTCCAATTGTAGTGACGCGCGCACAGCATCCTCACTCGGCCCACCAGGTGAGGGCGGCCCCACCAAGAGGCCTCCGTTAAACCGTCAACATCTTCTTCTATCTGCTTTACAACCATTAAACGAGGCGGTAACACCCAAGCTTTATTGTGCGGCGAGCGGCAGGATTTGACGCATGACTGGTCCATAAGGTTATGTCACCGGAACCACGCCAAACGGGCGCAGTTTGGATGCGGTGAAAAAAGAGAAAAGATGACACTCGCAGTGAGCGATAATGGAGGCCCAGTGTGATGGGTGTGAATATATATATATATATATATATATATATATATATATATATATATATATATATATATATATATACATACATACAGTGTATATATACACACACACACACATATATATATATATATACACATATACATACAGAGATACATATATATGTATATATATATATATATATATATATATATTGCTATCTGTTTTTTCATCATCTCAACGTCATACTGTGGTTTTTTTTGCCCCACAGAGAATAAATCCACGCTAAAAGCTGTGTGTCTAGCTTTCTGATAACTTTTTTCCCTTCAAACTCTGCCCTCACCTTCTGCTTTACAGATGCCCCCCACGTCTTCTCCGTAAGATATTATCTGTCACGATAAAGACGCCAACTGCAGCACACAGCGGTGTCTGGTGTCATACTAAAGGTGATTACCAGCACCTGTAGTGGCAATGCTTGCTATGTTTTTTTCGAAGGGCCATCAGTTTGAGGTGTGGTGTTTATTCTTGAAGTGGTTGACACCCTGCACTTAATTGGGACGTCTAGCAGTGCAGAGGCCACTATTTGAGGAAATAGGGTCATTATATGCAGTGAATTGGACCAGTAAAGCAGATAAACTGGTGGTGTCCAATATAATTAAGGCAGAAAACAATAGCACCTTTCACGTTGCCTGGAAAAGCCATATTAATAATCAGTTTAAATAATATACTGATTATATATATAATCAGCACCGACCTCCCCGAAACTGCAATTTTTCCACTATGACTGTGGTATGTACAAAAGCACACACTTCTGGAGATGCCCAGTGGGACATGCTATGGTTGTCTACAACCGTGCATTTCTAAAGATTCTTCCATGTGTTCTTGACTGTATTTACAGGAAAGTCGTCTTTGACGATTCAGTTTGTCGAGGGCCAGTTTGTCGACTCCTATGACCCGACAATAGAGAACAGTAAGTACTTTGTCGAAGTCAGGATGTTGCCTGTTGTGAATTTTTAAAAAGGACATTTTTTTTACAGCCGTATTGTGTACAACGACACAACATTAACATTAGCAACACTGGCATAGCTTCGTGTGCTAAAGTGCAAACATTACACTCACATTTTAACAGCATTTTAACTGCAAGGTTAGCATATTTGCCAAAGAAAAACAAAATGATTATGCCTCCCACTTCTGTAGCTGACTGATGTTGGCAGGGCTGACGTTTAAGACATGTAGCAAAGCCTTTGCTGTATATACTGTAAGTGGTCCGCTTATACGCAGGGCGGGCTCATCAAGCTAGGGGCAGGTCAGAGGTGGTATGATGTCCATGAGAAAGTGGAGGTTTTTTCTTTCTGATGTCATGAAAAGTCGCATCTACAAAAGCAAGCCTTTGAGCGCCTCTTCTGTCCAAAGTGGAGACGCATTGTTAGCGCATCATGAAAAGGTGACTTTTACCTAGGAGGGGAGCTTTAAATAAATGCAAAAGGGTAGTAATTAGTGAAAAAGTCAGATGTGAGTCCAGCAAACATTTACATTCCCAGACACTCTAGAGATTCCAGTCCAAAGTTTGCCTGAAGGGCCGCCTCACTTTCTCCCCTGACCCGTTTGCTCACATAGTGAGCGAGCAAACGGTATGGTTCTATAAATAATTTCACAGTGCTTAAAGTGAACCGTCAGCAATCTCAGCGGACGGATCAGCAACGGAAGATATCGACATTCCTGCACCAGATGAACCTGCTTGGAATGGATCCGCGTGTGTTGGATTTAGAAGACGACCACGACTCGCCATAGCGCTCAAGATGTGTCGGTAGCTTATCTCTTTTTTTCTTCTCCCTTCTTCCCCTGCAGCATTTACTAAAATGATCACGATAAATGGACAGGAGTACCATCTACAGCTGGTGGACACAGCAGGACAGGTATGGCACGTTTCTGGGCTGCATTTAAATATGAAGTTCCAATGTAACGCAGTATGCATGTGCCACATAAACCAAAGCATTTATGAATTCTGAGTCACACACATATTATTTTACAACATAAAAACAAAACTTCTACATTTGCACTTTTGTTGTTTGGTTGTGTTTTTAAAAATCATGCTCAATATCAGTGGCAGAAGTACTACATTTGCATTTTGAATTTACCCCCCCCCAATGAGACTTTAGCTCAGTGAGCATCTAAAACGGGTGTCCAGAGTGTGCCCCGAGGGCCACTTACAGCCTGTGGCTGTTTTTTTTTTTTTTTTTTTTTTGGCTTGCGTCACGTCATTAAGAATTTTACAAGAAAATGGAAAAATCAGCAGTAATTTTACGAGAATAAAGTGAAAATATTAAGAGAAAAAAGTTGTAATCTAAGGAGGAAATGTCATAATTCTAGAGAATGACGTAACATTATGAGGGAAAATAATGTTTTTAGTAGCATAAAGTTGACATGTTTGTTATTTTGTTAAAGTCATAATGTTATGACAAAGAAAAGATCTATCTAGTTGTATTTTTTGGGAAAATTAGGTTTTCGAAAAAACAAGTCAAAATATGGGAATAAAGTCATAATTATGAGAAGAAAGTTGGAAAATTTTCACAAAAACAGCCGAAATCGGAAAAAAATGCATAAACTAGTAATATTGTGCAGAAAACTAATGTCATTTTCATTGCATAGAGTTGAAATATTAAAGAATATATACTGTATACGCATATATTATTTTTATTGAGTCATAATATGACAAAACAATGTATAAAGTAATAATTATTGGAAAATTAGGTTTCGGAAAAAGTTATAAATAGTTGGAAAATAAAACAGAAGCAGAAGTATAAAAAAAACGCTGTAATTTTACAAGAATTATTATGTTCTTCATTAATACTATGAAGTACATAATACTGAATACTATGAGGAAAAAATTTAATTTTAGTGGCACAGTGTTGAAATATTAAAGAAAGATATTTTATTTTCTTAAACTTAAAACATGAGAAACAAACAAAATAAAGTAAAACATTTTGGAAAATTAGGTTGCAGAAAAAGTTACAATGTTAAGGCAATGAAGTCAAAATTTTATGGGAATAAAATCACAGTTATGAGAAGAAAATTTACAAGAACAAAGTTGAAATAGTTGGAAAATTAAAAAAATACAAAAAACAGCAGAAATGTGAAAAACAGCTGTAATTTTATGAGAAGAAATTGGAATGGCCTTTACTTGTCACTTATGCAGAGGTACAACCGAAACTGTGCCATCACCCGTCCGTAGTTATACTACATACAATACAATATGATAGGGGGTAGACAGGGCAGGATGACTGGGCCATAAAAGGGGGGAGGGAAGAGGGAAAAAAAACAATTCCAAACTACGCTCCTATGGGGGACTACAGTGTGGGCCTGGCAAAAAACCTCAGCAACATATGCACAAGTAGTAGTGTAGTAGTGAGTAGCGGGGATGTAAAAAAAAAAAAAAAAAAAACGATGAGGAAGAGTATCACAAGTGGATCAGACATTTTGATGAGCTGGTATCGTGAAGCCAGGGATCTGACAAATTTTGAGCCTGGTGACGTCATAATATGCACATTGGATGAGTACATTTACTCCCATCACAATCTTTGGATCATACTCATGATTTTAACCATTTTCAAACTACAAGCTTTTGAAATAGTAATGTCAAAACTGAAAAAAACTCTGCTGCCTAAAGGGTTCAAGAAAAATGTAAACCCTCAAGGCACCTTGGTTGACCAAAATGTGTATATTCTGCTCATTTAGACTTTTGATATAAGATGTATAGAATATATAAGATGTGCACTCCTTACCCTCGGGATGTATTTTGGTCCCATTGACTCCAATTATAACCAAACTTTTAAAAATGCTTCTCCAGAAATATTAATGGAGACTGGATTTTTTTAAAATATTGCACATTTTTGTGTTTTTCAAGTGTCAAATCAGGTGTACTTCTAAAATAAAAACATAATTCCATCCATCCATCCATCCATCCATCCATTTTCTATGCCGCTTATCCTCACTAGGGCCGCGGGTATGCTGGAGCCTATCCCAGCTGACTTCGGGCGAGAGGCAGGGTACACCCTGCACTGGTCGCCAGCCAATGGCAGGGCACATATAGACAAACAACCATTCACACTCACATTCATACCTATGGACAATTTAGAGTCTCCAATTAACCTAACATGCATGTTTTTGGAATGTGGGAGGAAACCGGACCCGGGGAAAACTCACACACGCCGTGCGGCTAAAAACATAATTATACAGAATATATATATTTTCAAATCATCATAAAAACATAGCCTGAAGTTGTTAAAAAAAAAAACATTCATGCGGTGAAAGTGAAAAAAAATATTGCTATATTTCACTTTTATGAGAGGGACCATTTTGGGACCTAAGGGGGAAAATGTAACTTTTTTTTTCTTTGAACATGTAATTTGATGGAGGAAATTGATCCCACATCTCTGCAGGATGAGTACTCCATCTTCCCTCAGACGTACTCCATAGACATCAACGGCTACATCCTGGTCTATTCAGTCACATCTAATAAAAGGTACACTTTACTTTTTGCTATTACATTTATAACACACAATGGCTGATATATATTTTTAATTTTTTGGTCTTGCAGCTTCGAAGTGGTGCAAGTCATCCATGAGAAACTGCTGGACATGGTGGGGAAAGTTCAGTGAGTACAGCTTCTTCTCACTTTGTCCGAGCAAGGGCTCCGAAGAGATACAAAATAAGTGTCAGTGTTCCTTTTTCTCCCCACCCACAGGGTACCCATTATGCTCGTCGGAAACAAGAACGACCTGCATATGGAGCGGTACGTCCTCCGAGCAGCCTGTGCAATAGCTCCGGTCACAACATAAGGTACGCCTGCACAAGCTATATCAAAGTCTAACAGACCATTTTGTCTTTGTAAAGGTCTAAATCATATGTACAGCTTGTGCAGGTGGACCGATTGATGTGGCTATTGAGTGTGTACATTGTCCTTTTCCAATTTAGCGGCTTGGCCCAATGATCCAGCTTCTTTTTCAGAGTAATCAGCTGTGAGGAAGGAAAAGCGTTAGCTGACTCCTGGAATGCAGCCTTCATGGAATCCTCGGCCAAAGAGAACCAGGTAGGATCATACAGTCAGGATCACTTTGGATCAATTTGGGGCACAAAATGTATAAAAATATATATAAAATAAATAAAATATAAATAAAAAATATTTGTATTTAAATATATAATAAAAAATACAAATAATATATTTATATTTAAATATAAAATTTAAAATATAAATGATATATTTATATTTAATATAATATAAAATAAATATATTTTTGAAGGTTCATACATTACCTGCTAATGTCTTTTTTTATTAACGTTGAAAAATTATATTTATATCGTTCAATTTTGAAGGAGTGGTGAATAATAATAATAATAATATTTAATTATGAGAAAACAGTTTGGACAAAAGACGTTTAAAAATGGTAATATGGAAAAAAGTTGAAATGTAAAAATTAACTATTAACTATTAGAATGTATTAATTGGTTTATATTGTAATTTATCACTTAATGCATTTTTTTGTGTTATATTCTACGAAAAAGTCTTTGAAGAAATAATCACATTTTACCCGACAGAATAAGTTAATTCATTTTTTAAGATTTAATAAATTGCCATAGATGTAAACATTAAAAGCTTCTGAAAAGCTTCTGATTGACATAGAACAATTTCAGTCCATATTGTTCTTTGGTAAATATTATGACTTCATTCTTGTAAAACATTTTAACAGTTTATTATTATTATATTACAGTATACATTCATTTATTTGTGGTGGCCGGCCACAAATGAATTTGGACCGTCACAGAATAGATTTGGCGCTCACTGTTTTTTACCCACTTTTTGTCTCTCCCACAACCTTAGTTGTCTCTCCTACAGCGCTCTCCATTACAACTACATGCATGTCATGTCCCGATTATGCAAATTAGATGATGATGTCATCTAACACAAATAGATTACAGTCCTGTGCTTTATATAGTTATTCAATTCCCATAAATCAGTCACTTTATTATTGGAACATTACCTTTTTTTTCAATTGGCATTTTTTAATCATTAAAGCAGTATAATAATGAAATGTTAACAAAAAATTGGAATATAATAATGGAAAAGTGTATACCTGTATATAGCCAGAGAGTTTTTAATGTTAAAAAAAGACACTTTTTGAATGTAAAAGGGCTTAAACATTGGATAGGGTGTGTGTGTGATCCCTCGGTCTGTGATGGTGTGCACAGACCGCCGTGGAGGTTTTCCGGAGGATGATCCTGGAGGCGGAGAAGATGGACGGCGGCGTGCAGCCCGGAAAGACGTCTTGCTCCGTGATGTAGAGGCGCCCGATCGACACACAGGACACTGCACTGGGATATCCCGTTTACTTGAAGGCTAGCCGCCAGTTCTCCACCTCAGCTGACTCCACCCCCCACCCACTCACCCCTCCCAGGGTCCTAAATACCCAATAGTGTCTATTTATGGCTCTGAACATCCCCATTATTTATCTGTATACCTAATTCCTCTTTGTCATCCATGTTTTCCTTTTTGTGTGTTTGATATCAACGCAGGACGAGTGGCGATCATGAATTTAATCCCTGTACACAACACAACCTACCCTGTCATTTGTACTCAACTCTGATGCAAAACAGCAGCACATCAGAACAAACGTTCCTCCTGTCTAGCGATAATAACCACAACTAGAAGTAATCACGCGGCGTCGCTTCGGTGGCCACGCGAGGAAGGGAGCGTTTCTTCTGATACATTTTATTTTTGTCTACTCCGGCTCCAATGCAGTTGTCACTTGTCTTTGTTTTCATAGCAGTAAATGTCAGCCAAATTTCAAAAAAATCTTCATCCATTTTCTAAAAGTTGAAAATGTTGTACAAATGTTTTTGATTGTAATCATTAAAGCAAAAAGTGGTTATGTAAAGCACGCACCGGCGTGGAGTCTTCCGTCAGTGGCACCAGAAATAATGTTTGTGCATTTGTTGTTTGACAAAGCTGTACGATTTCCCATGGGCCAACAAACGCATCGTAGTAGGAGTAGGCTGACTCCATGTCTGGAATGAAAAGCTTTTTCCAGGATAAACGCACACTGTAGTGTGCTTACAAATTTCTCAGTGTGTACTGTCTTGGCAAATTCATTTACACACACCACATTTCAAATGTTGACATTTTCATAGTTTGCTTTAAAAATTTTCAGTTAAATGTATAGCAAACCTAGGGAGCGCTATAACTACAGGCCGCCTGAATGCCTGTTAACTCCTTCAGACCCGTGTTTTTCCTGCTGGGTAAAAATCAACTACTGATTTTTACTCCACTTGTCCACTTCCTGTATTTCAAATGCACTCTTTGCTGGCTAAATACGTAAGAAAATGATAAGGTAATGTAATAGTGTGGTAAAATAGTAGTCAAAATTCTTGCCACCGTACTTACTTCATATGACAATCATAAATAATATGTATGAAATGGACATAACAGAACATAGCTGGATACTGGGTGAGTACTGACGATGAACTCACAGGAATGAAGAGTTAGTAATAAGTGTAGTGATTAGACAAAGCATTGACAGACAAGACAGAACACAATATAGGGGATGGAACTTGAATATGAGAAGAAGTCTCTTATTTTCGATGAGCAGCCATGACGCAGTTCAGGTGTGGCACAAAGCACAGGTGGATGTTGCACTTGTCACAAAAGACGTGTGTTTCCCCTTACAGTCACACATCTCGCATCTTCTAGGCCCTATCTTTGTTTCAAAATTTGGCATGTGGTCAACCAGGTCATGCTGCACATCACATGGAGGCTAGACATAATAAACTTGTCAGTGAGCTGGTCTGTGGTGCACATGTGGTTCTAGAGACATGCTGGGTTTTCCACGTTTTTTGTCATTGTTTGATTACCTCTCACCAGCCCGAGCAAAACAAAACGTTAAATTAAAGTTCTGGTATAGTTCTGTTAAGTAACAACGTTCTTGGAACATTCAGTGAATGTTCTGACTAAAGTTTGCAAAAACTCAATATATAACATTCCTATCTAACCCACTTATATGATATTATGTTTCTTATGTTCTTATTCTCATTTGTTTTCTTTCTTTTCTTGGGAGAATGAACAGAATAAGATTTTCATTGCATGGTGTAACTGCTGTTGTACTATGCACATGACAATAAAACTCTCTTGAATCTTGAATTATATGATATCCGGGCTAACTGTCTTTCCCAATGTCGTCCTTTGGTTTCCTGACCAGAAGGAGAGAGTCGACCTTGATCGCTAGTCCCCTCTGACTTTTGGAGTTGTTTTCCTCAGACCATCTGCGCCAGGGTATCCCAAGATATCTTATCCCTTGCATTCTTTGGTGATATGTGTGTGATGACTACAGCTGAGAATTGCATCTTAGCTGACATGGTAGGACTCTCAACAGCACCTTTTTCTGTACAAAATGCCCTCCCAGCATACTACATCCTATCTGACTGCTGATTATGTGAATGCACTTTATTTTTATGTTTCTATAACTTACTTAAATAAATGTTCCTTCAGTTAACAAATTAGTAAAACAATATTTCTATAATCTACTTGTAATAAATATTTACTCACTCAGCTAACAAGTTAATAAAACAATATTATCCTACAGAGGGCTTTGAATGCTAAATTCAACTTTAAGCCTTTCAAACTCATGGAGCGGGGCTTCAGGACAAGATAATATGTATGTCAGATATTAATTTTCTGCAGATGAAATTTCATTAAAAACTGATGGTGCGAAATATGTTTGGGGGTTTTTTAACACTGGAATTGCTACATTGTGTTTGCATTGTTGTCCTGTTTTCAAGTGGGATGTCTTGATTGTCCCATCCATCTATTTTCTAAGTCACTTGGGTAGTGAGTATGCTGGAGCCTATCCCAGCTGACTTCAGGCGACAGGCAGGGTACACCCTGGACTAGTCGCCAGCCAATGGCAGGGCACATATAGACAAACACTCACATTCATACCTATGGACAATTTAGAGTCTCCAATTAACCTAACATGCATGTTTTTGGAATGTGGGAGGAAACCGGAGTACCCGGAGAAAACCCACGCACACACGGGGAGAACATGCAAACTCCACACAGAAATGCCCAACAGAGATTCGAATCCAGATCTTCACAATCTCCTGACTGTGTGGCCAACGTGCTCACCACTCGACCACTCGGCCACCGTGCGGCCCTGCCTTGATTTAATAAAAGCAAGTAAAATATGGATAATTTAGATATCATTATAACAAAATCATGCTTAAAAAAACATGGATTTCCTCAAATATGGAGTGGATGTTGATGGACTTTATACATTCCTGTCATGAGGTATCAATTAAAGTCATGCTTTATCAGATAGAATTAATCACAGACTTGATTTTACATATTTTAAAAAAGGAGAGTCCGTGACAACACTCGACATGCATGCGGACATGTTTGAATCAGTACATCACTATTTGTGGTGACGCTTTGTTCACCAAGCCCTGTGACTCTTGCATACTCAAAATGTGTAGAGTGCACAGAAGAAATGCCCATATGAAGGTGTTTCCTGAAGAATGCCGTACAAACAGTGCCATCAGATGTGATGAAGACAATACCAGGAAAATTGTATTCATGGGCATACTGCATGACCTATGAACAGACACAGTAATACATATAGTAAGTTGCTTTCGCCAGCTTCTAAAAGTTTATTGATATGACATTTGCCTTTTACACTTTTTGCTAATTATGTGTAGTTTCCCTAAGAAATCCCTGGCTATATGCATCATTATTCATTAACTTTAAAAATAACTGATGTTTTTTTTTACCTGAAACTGTTTGTACAAGATGTTTTTACAAATGCAGTTGTTGAATTCCTGGATGAAGGGTCAGTTGCTGCTGTACCAGAAGTATGAACAGGAGAGGATGACAAGGTACAACACTTACAACGATCCTGGATATCTGGAGCCAATCACATATATATGTGTACTTGTACAGTGTATAACCTTTTGTATAACCCCTCTGTTGAGCAACTCCACTCTGTTAATTGGCCTTACAGTAGGAGTCGCCAACCGGTCAATCGTGAGCTACTAGTCGATCTTTGGGAGTTTGCGGGCCGATCGTGAGAATTTGAAAAAAATGTATTATCACATCAGTGCCCTCACCTCCCAGAGAGCGACAAACAGGCATGCATTTTGTCCACCCTGTGTATAGCAGTCACCTGTCCAACGCGGCCAGCGGCCACCCATTTTTTCTCCCTTGGTCAATATCTGACTGCATATAGCGGCCAAATTACCAACTCAAGTAGAAGCTTTATGCACGAAAAAGTTCCGTTTTTCAACCAATGAAGCCGTCGTGTGTAGACTTTAATTACTGAGTCCTAGCTCAGTCACAATCATTCACAAGATCCACACAAACTGTCAGTTGTTCCACATAAAAAAGCCGTCTTCTTTTGAGCTTGCTATTTCCTGGTCAAACATGTAACTTTAAGAGCATTTGCACCAAAACATTACCGCAAAGTAGGCTGGGAACAGGACGTGCTCCCAGCGACGCTACAATATAAAAAAAAACATACGCTAGCATGCATGCGGCAGCGGGAGCAAAACTGAGTTGGGTTGTACTTAATTGAAGTATTTTAGAATGTACTCACGTTATTTTTCATCAATCCTCATCCACAAATCCATCAAAGTCCTCATCTTCTGTATTCGACACAAAAAAAGCCGTCTTCTTTTCCGTTCGCTACTAGTCTGTTAACTTGTCAGTGTTATTCAGCTCCGAAGCAAAGAAGGAAACTTCTCCTGTTGCTTCTGCCAACTTTATTTATTGAACGTGGACACACACGTGGACACACACAGAACACACACATCTCTCAGCATCGTCTCTCCTTCCTGCTTGACCACAAGACAAAGGTTAAACAAGCCCCACTACATAGCTGTCCAGCCAATGCCTGTAAGAAATGACACCGTTTATTTCCTGGTGTGCACTGGTCAATACTGTAATGCCGCTTGTTGTGGGGAAGGAGAGCCTCACGTCGCCGATGCACTTTAATGGCTTTATTAACAGCGGAGAACACTGCAGGACTTTACATCCACGCCAACATAAACACACTTCCCAACTCTCTCCAAACTCACAGCTAGCACTGAGCCTAGCTCTCCTGCTCGGGACGCCCACCGTCACTTTCCGTCACTTCCTGATGAACTAAAGCTGTAATGACACTCTGCCGTATAAAAAGTAAAATATTAAAAACAAGCGTAAGACATTACTAGCACAGCTTTGTTCTGTGGGTCGTGGATATATTCTATCAGTTATTATTAAGCCTCTAGCTTCCTTTTAGTAAGTAAAAACCTTGGCTATGATTGCACTACATTGTCATGTAGACCTACAAAGTACACTTGGAAGAACAAGAGGTGAATAAATGTATTGCAACTGATGTGAAACTGACTCATTTACTCATTTACAAGCTAGCAAGCAAGCTAGCGATGACACAGGAGACACGCAGGGCGGCATGAAGGAGATTGATTGACAATGGTCTACAGGCCAATCAGGATGCAGACAACAATGGGCGTTGCAGGTGAGCGAGGCAAGAGAGACACTCAACTTCCCACAATGCAATTCTTCTTTAAGGGCCTTGACCTGTAACAGCGTTCAGAAGCATTAAAAAAAATCTGCGAAAAAGAGAATCCACAGAATCCAGTTTATGTTCTCATAAACTCACTTCTTGGTATGACTTTAAAATCACCGCACTTCTCATCAAATTGTCCATTGTTCCGAACAGTCTGTTCCCTATTCTTCAGCATAGGTTTTGCACTGCAGCCCTGCACCTGGGGAAGCAAAAATGTCGTCATTGCTCTTGTTTTATTGTGGTAACAATGCCCTTTCTTGTCCTTTTGTGCTTCTGCCTGTTGCGTGATAAAGGTGAAGGCACACTCGCCAGCCGTGAAGAGCACAGAATACATGAAGGACATATAAAATACAGCAATTAATTACAAGCATTCAATGAAACACAAACAAAAAAGAGAACAACGCCTAATTATTTATATCTAGGGGTGCACAATATGAGAAATGATGATGTTATACCGCTAAATCCGATAACATTAAAATAATAACTCAGACAATCGATTAAAAAAAAAATAAAAAACTTCAATGAGGCAGTATTACCCTTACTGCGCAGTAGTTGGGTTAGTGTGAGCAAATCAAGCGCTCCTTTTCTGTAACGTGCTGCAAATGGCCTGTAGTAACTAGGGATGTTTCCTTTTTTGCCGATATCTGATATGCCGATATTGTCCAACTCTCAATTTCCGATACCGATATCAGCCGATACTAATATGTGTAACATCACATCAGTGCCTTTATCGACTCTGGCTCGGATGATTGCTTTATTGACAAAGCGTTTGTAAGGAGCTGGTCTATCCTTGTTATGCCGTTATCTACTGCTAAAGTAGTTTGTTCTCTGGCCGGGCGTCACCTAGTCAATGTCACTCACCAAAGCTTTTAAAGCAAAAACATCAACTGATTGTAATGGAATCGACATGGAAACAATAAAAAGGGTTATCAATGAGATTGTAGAACAGTTAACATAGATCAGTAATTTATCATTTCAGACTGGAAAATTTCCTAACAAAATGAAAATAGGTAAGTGGTTCCAATTTAAAAAAATGTAGATAAACATCAATTTACAAACAGTTTCCTTATCACCCCAATTTTCTAAAATTATGGAGAAGCTATTTAATAACAGGTTGGAAAAATGCATTAATAAGAATGAATTACTAGCAGATAGTCAATACGGATACAGAGCTAACATTTCAACTTCTATGGCACTGATTGAAATCACGGAGGAAATTACTAATGCTATAGACCACAGAAAGTGTGCAGTTGCAGTATTTATGGATCTTACAAAAGCCTTTGATACAATTAATCATAATATTTTAACAAAAAAATAAAAAAGGTATGGAATCAGAGGATTAGTTTTGAATCGGGTTAAAAGTTACCTTGCAAACAGGAAGCAATTTGTAAAGCTAGGAGAATACACATTTGCGAGTTTAAATATCACGTGTGGAGTACCCCAGGGGTCAATATTGGGACCAAAACTGTTCAATTTGCATATGAATGACATCTGTAAAGTGACAAAAGACTTAAAGTTGTTATTATTTGCGGATGATGCCACTGCCTTTTGTTCTGGGGAAAGCACGCAGGAGCTAATTAAAAAAGTCACGGATGAAATGGTCATATTAAAAAGATTTGATAAAAACAGATTATGCTTGATCTTAAGTAAAACTAAAATAATGCTATTTGGAAATAGCAGAAACGATACGTACGATCAAATACAGTCAAACTTGTCTATAGCGGCCACCAGAGGGAGTCTGCACAAGTGGCCGCTATAGACAGGTGGCCTCTATAGACAGGTTGGCGTCCAGTTTGAATGTTGACCAGTAGAGGGAAAAAAAAGGGAAAATAATAATAATAATAATGTTGACCAGTAGAGGGCACTGCGGACTGCGGATAAAAGTTGTACAGCACTACTAGGCTTGTTATTATCATGGTTCATGGTTCGTGGTTTTAATTCATCCTGAACATGCATGAGTCAAACAGTAGCACATCACATAGTACAATTCACAATTTTGCATGTCCAAAAAGGAGTAGGAAGAAGCAAAGCTTATTTAATCCTACCCCTCATCAGTTTCACATCAGTTGCAATACATTTATTCACCTCTTGTTCTTCCAAGTGTACTTTGTAGGTCTACATGACAATGTAGTGCAATCATATCCAAGGTTTTTACTTACTAAAAGGAAGCTAGAGGCTTAATAATAACTGATAGAATATATCCACCACCCACAGAACAAAGCTGTGCTAGTAATGTCTTACGCTTGTTTTTAATATTTGACTTTTTATACGGCAGAGTGTCATTACAGCTTTAGTTCATCAGGAAGTGACGGGAAGTGACGGTGGGCGTCCCGAGCAGGAGAGCTAGGCTCAGTGCTAGCTGTGAGTTTCGAGAGAGTTGGGAAGTGTGTTTATGTTGGCGTGGATGTAAAGTCCTGCAGTGTTCTCCGCTGTTAATAAAGCGATTAAAGTGCATCGGCGACGTGAGTCTCTCCTTCCCCACAACAAGCGGCATTACAGTATTGAGCAGTGCACACCAGGAAATAAACGGTGTCATTTCTTACAGGCATTGGCTGGACAGCTATGTAGTGGGGCTTGTTTAACCTTTGCCTTGTGGGCAAGCAGGAAGGAGAGACGATGCTGAGAGATGTGTGTGTGTTCTGAGCTGCTGTCTGGTGGCCGCGTTCAATAAATAAAGTTAGCAGAAGCAACAGGAGAAGTTTCCTTCTTTGCTTCGGAGCTGAATAACACTGACAAGTTAACAGACTAGTAGCGAACGGAAAAGAAGACGGCTTTGTTTGTGTTGAATACAGAAGATGAGGACTTTGATGGATTTGTGGATGAGGATTGATGAAAAATAACGTGAGTACATTCTAAAATACTTCAATTAAGTACAACCGAACTCAGTTTTGCTCCCGCTGCCGCATGCATGCTAGCGTAATTTTTTTTTTATTGTAGCGTCGCTGGGAGCACGTCCTGTTCCCAGCCTAATTTGCAGTAATGTTTTGGTGCAAATGCTCTTAAAGTTACATGTTTGACCAGGAAATAGCAAGCTCAAAAGAAGACGGCTTTTTTATGTGGAACAACTGACAGTTTGTGTGGATCTTGTGAATGATTGTGACTGAGCTAGGACTCAGTAATTAAAGTCTACACACGACGGCTTCATTGGTTGAAAAACGAAACTTTTTCGTGCATGAAGCTTCTACTTGAGTCGGTAATTTGGCCGCTATATACGGTCAGATATTGACCAAGGGAGACAAAATGGGTGGCCGCTGGCCGCGTTGGACAGGTGACTGCTATACACAGGGTCTATAACATGTAAATTTGCTGCGGGGGATTTTTCAGTGGCTGCTATAGGCAGGTGGCCGTTCTATAAAGGTGGCTGCTTAGACAGGTTTGACTGTACAAATACATGGAGTGGATATTGAAAGAGTGAAAGAAAATACATTTCTGGGGATCATAAGAGACAAAAAAATTAGTTGGAAATGTTATATAAAAAATATACAACAAAAATATACAACTGTCACGTTCCTTTTTTTGGCCCTGCCTTTTCCTTGTTTTCTTTCTGTTCCAGATCCTCTGGTCCTGGCTGGAGGTAGAGCTACTGGACGCAGCTGAGGTAGCGGGGATTACGCATGGCCCTTCCGTCACTACATCTACCGAATGTCCGCTCCCTGGCAAACAAGATGTATGAAGTGCGGCTTTTTCTTAACTCAAAGATCAACACAGACTTTCACAGAGACGCCGCTCTGTGTTTCACTGAAACCTGGCTAAGTGAACACATCCCACAAAGGCTGGTGTTCAGATGTCACAGGGTTAAAGAGATCATGCAGCCCTTATTTAGAGTATTTTTGTAATTAACTGAAAACCTTTTTATTCTCCGCGGGAGTTCGCGCTTGTGCTGGTAGGGGTCTACATTTCACCTCAAGCCTGCATATCGGAGGTACTACAACACCTGGCTGATCAGATCACGGATGTGGAGGAAATATACCCAGACTCCCTGCTCATCATACTTGGGGATTTTAATAGAGCAAATCTCACCCACGAACTACCAAAATAATGACAGAACATAAAGTCTCCCACCAGGGACACTAATATATTGGACCACTGTTATACAGTTTTAAAAGATGCTTATTGCTCTGTTCTTCGTACAGCTTTTGGTCTCTCTGATCATTGTCTGCTGCATCTCATTCCGACCTAGCACCAGAAATGAAAGCTTTTAAGCCTGTGGTGAGAAGGGTGAAGAAATAGACAGATGAGTCAAAGCCGGAGTTACAGGCCTGCTTTGACTGCACTGATTGGACTGTTTTTGAAACTGCAGCCTCAGACCTTGGAGAGCTCTGTGACACTGCGACATCCTACATCAGTTTTTGTGAGGACGTGTGTGCAAACTAAGACCTTTGGCACATACTACAACAACAAACCCTGGCTCACACCCATACTCAAGCAGCTGCGTCAGGCCAAGGAGGAGGCCTACAGAAGTGGGGCTCGGGTCCTGCGCAGGCAGGCCAGAAATTCCCTGAAAAAGGAGATCAAGGTAGCTAAGAGGAGCCACACTGAGAAACTAAAAAACAGCTCCGCCGCCAACAACCCTGTGTCAGTTTGGAGAGGCCTACAGGACATCACTGAGCCCCCCCCCCGCTCCCATTTCCTCTGACACCCTGTCTGCATTGAAGATCTGTAAAGAGGCTGTGCATCAGGTGTTTCAGAGACAAAAGATCAAAAAGGCTCCAGGACCTGATGGTGTATACCCCTCCTGCCTGAGAGTCTGCACTGACCAACTGACCCCCATCTTCACTCGGATCTTCAACTGTTCACTAGAACTGTGTGAACAGTTCAGAGTCCCCAAGAAAGCCTCCATCTGTGACCCTGACATCTTTGGTTATGAAATCCTTGGAGCGACTGGTATTGAGCCACCTGAAGGACATCACAGGCACCCTCCAGGACCCCCTGCAGTTTGCCGGCAGGGCAAACAGGTTGGTGGATGATGCAATCATCCAAAATGGGACTGTACTACATCCTGCCTGATCACTGGTGGTGTTGAAACATCATACAGAAGAGAGGTGGCGGACCTCATAGCTTGGTGTCGTGATAACAATCTCCTTCTCAATACAGATAAGACTAAAGAGATGATCATCGACCCAAGAACAAGGGAAAAGGAGCCGCATGTTTATTGATGAGACTGAGGTGGAGAGGGTGAAAACCTTCAAGTTCCTTGCCACACACATCATCGAGGACCTCACCTGGTCTCACAACACCCAACAAATTCTGAAGAAGTCCCAAAGGAGACTGTACTTCCTGAGAAGACTGAGGAAATTTGGCATGTCCACCAAAATCCTGAGTTGCTTCTACAGATGCTCCATCGAAAGTGTCCTTACCGCCTCCATCACTGTTTGGTACGGTAACTGTACAACACGTGATAGGAAGGCACTCCAGCGGGTGATCAAGACCTCATAGAACATTGTTGGGGCAGCCCTCCCCTCACTGCAAGACATTTATAAATCTAGAGTCCTACGCAGAACACACAACGTCATCAAGGACAGCACACATCCACAACACTCATTATTCACACTCCTACCGTCAGGCAGACGCTACAGGAGTTTGAAGTCCAGGACCACAAGGCTGGCAAACAGCTTTTACCCACAGGCCATCAGACTGCTCAACTAAGCACTCACACACGCCGCACGCAACACACGCACACACTCATAGCACTTTATTTATTTATTTATTTGTATTATTTATCTGTATTCATGTCTCTTCTGTTGTTGTTGCTTAATTTATTGGTACATATGTTTCTTCTGTTCTTATTCATTTTCTTGTGTTTTCTTTCTTTTCTTGGGAGAATGAACAGAAAAAGAATTTCATTGCATAGTATAAATGCCTGTTTTACTATGCATATGACAATAAAACTCTTGAATCTTGAAAACCTCGACTCCCCAGGGACCTCTGCAAGGATCCTGTTTGTGTACTTCAGCTCGCCGTTCAACACCATCATGCCTGAGATCTTCCACCAGAAGCTCTCCCAGCTCACTGTGCCAGCCTACACCTGTCAGTGGATCA
The DNA here is from genome assembly GCF_027744805.1 of Dunckerocampus dactyliophorus. Classification (NCBI taxonomy): domain Eukaryota; kingdom Metazoa; phylum Chordata; class Actinopteri; order Syngnathiformes; family Syngnathidae; genus Dunckerocampus; species Dunckerocampus dactyliophorus. The sequence goes on along the minus strand of NC_072820.1, from coordinate 26,837,062 downwards.
CCAGCTTCCTGACTGACAGGAGCCAGCAGGTGAGGCTGGGGGGCATCACATCCAGCATCCGGACCACCAGCACTGGCGCCCCGCCGGGGTGTGTTCTCTGTCCACTGCTTTTCTCCCTCTACACTAATGACTACACATCAGGGGACCAATGTTGCCAACTTGGCGATATTGTCCCTAGATCTGGCAACATTCCAACCCCCTTGACGACATATTTTCTCAAAAGCAACTTGCGACAAATATAGCAACTTTTTCTTACTTTGTTGGGGAGTTTTCTAGTATGGTGAAAGCATGTGTTGTTCTGCATTTTGTGTTCTCACTGAGCAGCGATGGGTGCTGTTGACAGGTTCGCCCCGCCCAAAGGCAGTCGTAAGAGTATGCATACAGACGTGAGTTGGACCAACTGGTCCTCTGGTGTAGTCAGAACCAGAGCTGAACCCGCTCAAGACTGTGGAGTTGACAGTTGAGTTTAGGAGAAACCCCCTGCTACAGAGCACTGTATGCCAAAACTTCCAGGCACAGAGACACTTTCTTCCACCAGGCAGTCACTCTGATCAACACTTAAACAGTCAGTGTTGACCCAAAAAAATCACTTGAATGTAAATCCCGTTTTTTTTTTAATGTAAATACTGTCTTTTTGTATAAATGCAGATAATGTCCCGGTTTATTAATTACACACCCACTTACTTGAATTGCACAGTCATTATATTATCCATTTGTACAGCTCAATGTTACTCTTTAATTACTTCTTATTTATTTATGAGGTGTCTGTGCGTATGTACAGTGAGAGCTAATTTTAACCGAAGTCAAATTCCTTGTTTGTGTAAGCATACTTGGCCAATAAAGCTGATTCTGGGTGAAAGAGAGGCGTTTTCGTCGAAAGTGCGGAGTGGCGTTAAGGTCACTGGCTAGGAGGCTGCCTGAATTCCCCCCTTTGTGTTTACACATCCGGGTCTTCCAGCGAGCAGCCCTCTCCCCATTTAGATGGACGCCATTTTGAACACACATCACTAACATGCATGTAAACCCCCAGCGACCTCTCGACGCAGCGCCGCCGAAAACAACAACGCCTGCCTCGGTCATCAGAGACGCTTCAACCGCTTCTTCGGTGTTGTTTTCTACCTGCCTGCCCCCATCTTTTCTTCTTACGCTGGTGGTGGTGGTGGTGGTGGTGGCGGCGGCGGCGGCGGCGGATACACGCTACACGGTGCTGGCTGGCGGAGGCTTCTTCCGCTGGAGGGGACCGGAGAGGCCTGCGGCCGGTTTGATCCCCGGACTAATGGTTTGGACGGACTTAGAGTGTTGATGAACCAGGCGGGGGACCTCCGGGCTGTGTTTATAAACGGAACATGTCTTTCTCATGGATGACTTGTTCACTTCTTCTGGGAACTTTGTGCGCAGGTAAGCGGCAGAGAGGTTAGCTTCAATCGCAAGTGTTTGCTAGTTTGTCCGTTTTTTTTTTTTTAACTTCTGTATTTATTTTAAAGTGGTCGCTACTGTCAGTGTGCTGTGTGTTTGTGTGTGCTTTTTGTCCACCTTATTCCCGGTGTGTGTGTGTTTTTTTTTAAAGATGAAAAATGCTAAACTGTTGCGTTGACTGCCTTTGTGAGCAGAGAGGCAGGAATAGAAGGCAGCAGCTGCAACAACATCCTGAAACCTTAGACGCTCCATCTCAACTCATGATTGCTTGGACCATAAAGAGTGGAGAGAAAAAAAACACCCTTGTTTTTGTCTAGAAATTGACGTATTCCAAGAGGCAATCTACTTACATTGACAGCAAAGCAAGTGAAAATAACAACTGAGGCTTGTTTATCCTCCTCCTCCCCCAACCTTCAATAATGTGCGCCAATGTTGCTCTATGACCCCTTCTTTATTTTGGAACATACGGACCTCCAACTACCCCCAACCCTTGTCAACCCCCTCCCATCCCATGGAATGACTACAATAAGATGTGGAGACCAGCTGCCTCCTCCGTGTATGTGCATGTTGCTGATGCATCCTTTATAGATTAAGGCTGGGATGTAGCAGTAAGTAAGCCTCTTCCTGCAGAATTCATGTTTTGGTGTAAAGCCTCACTAAGTGACAGAGGGAGGGGCGGGGGTGGTGATCTTGTAGTAAAACTCCCTCACTGCGTGAACTTTGGCTCAATGTAGGGTTTTTGAGCATCACTCCCAACAAAACCTCCACATCTTTTTAACTCATATGTTTGCTAACTATGAATTCGATGTCTGTTCTCCATTGTTAGCTGTTGGACAGCTGAAGGTAGGTATCTATGTGTGTGTGTGTGTAATGTGGAGGTGGGGGCTACACTAAAGGGGGCTAGTGGGGGGGATGGGCAGTCTGCTATAAGAAAGGATTTAAAGAGACAGGCACTATTTTTTTTCCTCTGTTAACAAAGATTCTGCTGCTCAGTGACATTTTACTTGCCTAGTTGTGCCAATACTGTGTGTGTTTATTATTTGTCTTTATTATGTTGGTATTTGTTTTAACTTGCAGTTTGCCAACTGAGTTAAACCCGAGCAAGCAGTGTGCAAGCGGAACATGTCGTTGTTGATACATAAAATTGATAAAACGTTGCTTTGTGAGGGGTTTCATTATGTGACAGCAGCACTGTGGCATCTGGATATGTATATATGTATGTGTGTGTGTATGTACAGTATGTGTGGGTATACTGTATATATGTATATGTGTATATATATATGTGTGTGTGTGTATATACAGTACAGTATATATGTGTGTGTGTGTGTGTGTGTGTGTGTATTTATATTATACAATATAATATAATATACAGTCCTGATCAAAATCTTAAGACCAGTTGAAAAATTGCTAAAATTAGCATTTTGCACATTTGGATCCTAATGAGGTTTAGTAGAGCTACAATATGCAAAAACAAGAAGGGGGGTGTGAGACAAAATCATTTTGATAAAGTAATTTATTGAAAACAACAATTAAACTGAAATAGGCTGTTTATCAGCTGATCAAAAAAGATTTTTTTAAAAAAATTTGGTTTGGAGAGTTTTTTTGTTATTTTTTGAGCGATGGTCTTAAACTTTTGATCAGTTGATAAACAGCCTATTTCATCCATCCATCCATTTTCTATACCGCTTTTCCTTTTTAGGGTCACGGGGGCATGGTGGAGTCACTTTCATTCAATTAATTCTAGCAATTTTACAACTGGTCTTAAGATTTTGCTTATCGGCAAAAAAGCCTATAGGGCATCCCTAACATAAATTTAACCACACGATGTTATTACATAATTGCCCATGCATTTGATTATTATATTTTTACAAGGGCTGTCAAAAATAGCACGTTAAATGCAATCACTCATTTATTTAATTGTTTTTTTTTTCCGAAATTAATGCATATGCATCATAGCAAGCCACGGCTCTCTGTTATGACGACAGACGGCGGCACAGTGTAGCTCCCCACAGAGTCAATAAGTCTGACTGTCTATTAAAGCTTTATTCTGACCTGAACACATCAATAGCAGTGCAATTCCAACACCATATATGTATCCCCTACTCCAAACACATCTTTAGTCCATTCATGATTGCAACGACACTTGCCAGACCACGAGATGCATTCACGGACACTCCGAACATCTCCACAACATCTTTATTATGCGTGTGTGGTCTAAAACAGAAATGCAAAGAAAAACTAAGTAGATATTATCATCACTCACTTTGTATCCCTTAATGTGGAAGTACAATTTACTGCATTTAAGTATGCTTGGAAATCCCAGAAAATTCACTCAGAACACGTGAATTTAACTTAAATGACGTGATTTTCAATGCAACTCCATCTTTGCTCATAACAATGCAGTTAAAGTCTGATTAAAGAAACCACTGTTTGGTAAATAGATTTTCAGACGTCTGCCACGACTTAACTTGATTTAAATTTTCAGTTGATTTGGCACATACAAATATATATATATATATAATCCTGCCCTGTCATTTATCTTTTTATTAATAAAATATTGTAAAAATGGGAATATTTCAGACACATGTGACATGGTGATTAATCATGATTAATTAAGTTGAAAACCGTGATTAATCTGATTTAAAATGTTAATCATTTGACAGCCCTAATTTTTACTAACAAATTGATGGATAACTTGCTATGAAATGAACAGTGATGTGACAATGTCAAGGTGACAAGCAGACATTTGAGTGTTTATTTTTGATAGCAAAATATGTTTGAAATATCGTGTTTCCTGTTCAGATAATACTAAAGTTACAATACAATTTTTCTGTCAAAATTAAAGAACAACTACATTTAGAGAGAAAAAGGTGAAGTTCAACACCCAGCAAAGTGGGATATTTCTGAAACTGTGGTGAGCTTTCACACAGCAACACAACATCCCGCTATCCGATAATTAGATGCCTGGCAGGGTGCGATGATATACATAATATTTACCGATAGGGATGTCCCAATATTGACATTGGATATCCGGCGGATATCAACAAAAAAACGGCAATATTGATTATATCGGCCTGCATCTCAAATCACGATATTGGCATTCCGATGCAAGCAGTCGATTCCAGACTTCGCCTCAACACGTCTATTCAGCAGCAGCTGAGTAGAGCCCATGTGATCGTAACAACAGTGTTTGCTAGCATGCTCACAAACTACCAAGGAGCAGGAATGATGTCAGTCGTGTGGCAGTACAAAGATGTTGCAGCCGAGTGCAAAACTTGTGATGCACAAGTTTCCCGTGGTGGCATAGAATTGGAGAAGATTAATACGACCAACCTCATCTTGCATATGAAACTCCCATGGGACGGCAAAAAGGCATTAGCTGTAACAGAAAAGATGACTAGCCCCTGTTGGTGGTGAATAATGTTGTGTTTAAACGATTCATTGAGCACCTCGAACCTCGCTATATTATACCTAGCTGCCACTACATTGTGGATACTACTGTAACCCACATGCATCGGTTCAATATTGGCATTGCTTGATATTTAAAGCTGCAATATCTGTATTGTATCAGAAGTGAAAAAGTTGTATCGGGACTTCCCTACTTACTAATGACAGTTGGTTGAAACAGGGCAGGTTGTGGAATACACTTACAACCAGGCGGCCACCCACCTCTTTTACCACTCAGATATTGCAGTACTTCTGGCAGAAAATTTGTCTCCCCATTTTAATGTCAGTGGTGCTTAGTTGCAACAACATACAGACAAAAAAAGCCTGCAAAATGCCAGTTTTTGCCGTGGCCAGCGTTTGGTTTGTCACATGCAAGTATTCCTTCTTAAATAAACATGTTGATGAGGAAGAAATAGACAGTAAAAGCCCTAAGGCAAAGGTATTATTACACATAAAATGTGCATCGAAGGTTGTTTTCTGCATTTGCGTTTGTTCAGATGTATGGCGCTCCAGGGATTTGCCTTGAATTGTGCTTACTATAGAACTGTCTGGTGCACTACTATGTGATATATTTGTTGCACAGCTAATTAAATGTTTAAAGAGATCCTATCGTGCACTGGATTATTCAGCAGCAATTCCTGTGCCCAGAGGAACATCCTCTTCACTAAAGCAGGCTCCCAAACTTGGCGCTGCTCCAAAGCGATGATAACGGCTCGGTTCAGGGAAGCTCCCCACGCAGCGCTGTGTGGATCCTCCGCCATATGTCCGCCACGCTTGCTTCCGCCTTGTCCGGTTCATTATGATGCCGTGCTGAGGCATTCCTTCTAACCTGGCCCACTTTGCAGGGTACAGTCTAGGCGAGGCCGAGACCCGGGAGTGCGTCTTCTACAATGACAACTGGCGCGCAGAGAAGACCAACCAGAGCGGCTTTGAGCGCTGCGATGACAAGGACAAGGACAAAGACAAGCGGCTGCACTGCTACGCCTCCTGGCTCAACTCCTCAGGGACCATCAAGCTGGTGAAGAAAGGTTGCTGGCTCGACGACTTCAACTGCTATGACAGGTGAGGTTATGGAGGAAGTGCCTCGACCTGATTTGACATTTACCTTTGATTTGATTGAGCAGGATTGCGCTGTAAGGTTCTCTGCTTGTTTTATGGGCCTTGACTCATGTTGACTGCCCTTGCTCACATGTAGAGTGGCTAATGATGTATTTGTATACTCTGTAACAATATCAATACCACATATTGTGGTTTTAAGTTGTTAAAAAAAGATTTCCTCAAATTTCGATCTCAATGCAATCACAAAGGCTACCAATGGATGGTTAGTTCACAAAATTACACAAAAAGTACATAAAAGTACACAAACTTTCGCCATCAGGTGCCACTGCTACAATACCGGAAATGCTCCAATTAACAGCCTCTAATTAACTGTCAAGTCTCTTATAGTTGCTGGGTGCGTGGTCTACAAAAGCAAATAACCGCCCGTGTACCTAATTCATTGAAAAAAAAACATTGGCTTTAACAGCTGTGGCTGCAGTGCTCCAGACTGCAAATAAATGGCTACATTTTGTGACTAAAATGAGACATGGTAAGTAAATTTTTAATCAACTTGCGCATGTGTGACCAGATAAAAGTACGCCCGTTGACGACACATTTTGTCCCTTATTCCCGCGAGAATGGAAAAATAGTCCTGTAAAATGTGGAGTCAATTGACAACAGCTTGTCACAGCCTAAAGGCTGCGTTATACTTTCCGCTTGAATGCGCCGCACGGAAAAGAGCCGTGCGGAAATCCGCTCGAGAGACCGTGTCTGCTCCCAAACTGCAGGGGGCAGTGTACCCAAATTTTAAAAGACTAAAACTTGTCTTACGTTTGCGGCTCCAGACTATTTTTCTTTAATATAATGTATAATATGTCTCTTTTGATAGTAAAGGTTGCCCACCCCTGGTGTAGGTCATAAACGATTACCCAATTAATCGAAACAACAAGCTTCAGATTAATAGACTAAGAAAATAATTGTTAGTTGCAGCCCTAGTTACAACATTGGTTGTGTTGCTGTCAAAAAGAGCTAAATTTTTCTTGCCAATGTCTCATGCACTCAAACTTAACGTTTATTAATGTTTGGAGGGAAAAAAAAGCTGTTTGTTATACAGTGTTTGCCACATATCTGCAATTTATCTGTTGAGGGGGTGGAGGTGGATAATGTCATTGTCTAATTTGCATAATGTATCATAACTCATAATTCAGTGTTTGTGTGTGGACAGGTAAAACGGTTTGTGTCATAAGAAATTAGTCATTGTTAACCATGTTGTTGTTTTGCTAACTTACGTGTTGTGCCTCTGCCTATGCTGAGGTACATTGCCATCTACTGAACGTAATGAGTCGTATCTGTGTAGGCTCTCAGTCGTACAGGAGCTGTCCAACGAGGGTTTAGACCCACAGCTCTTAGTCATGCAAATGAGGTGGAGCAAGAGCCGAGCCAGAACAATAGATGCTAACGAGCCAGTATCAGAGTCGTTCATACCCAACTATAGGGAGCTACACTTCCCTTTGATCAGAGGTGCTAATGGCAGGAGAGGATTAGACCACCACTCCTCCCAGTCTTAGTGTAAGGAAGTAATAGGAGGAGGGTGTTGGCACACCGATTCCGCCCACTCTTACTGTATTTAAGGCCGAGGCTAACAGCACTTGTTAGTTCGCTGACGAAGCTCTTCGGATGAGGAGCGAAACATCCGACACCTTCTTCACAGAAGTACAGATGACGTCTCAAAAAGCCTTTCCCTCGTAATGAGTCGTAATGACAGACCACTCAGACAGTCCCATTGTAATGTGATTGTGAGCGAGGGAGAGCAGATAGTGCCAAATCTAAAGGGAAAAAAACAAAACAAAGGTATCGACAGAAAACAATTACAATATAATGTAATGTGTAATAGCTAATGAGTTTTCACATTTGGGAAATACATTATATGTTGCACAAAGTAAATACACATGATGCAGGCGTGTAAGGACAGTGCATACATAATTCCGTGTGTCATAGTCTTGTTTGAAAATATCAGGGTCGGTCTATTAGGATAAATGTTTTTGTACACTGGGATTTATGTTGTGGGAGCTCTTTAACCTACATTAATCTCGATTCTGGCTATTCTGGGAATAACTAAACAGAATAACTGCTCTCGCTCGCGGGGCACGCTACGCTACATTCTGCAACCACGGTGGCGCCTTTAGACCCCTCAGGGTTGCGTAAATCAAAGAGATGAAATAGTAGTAGCCATTTGAAGGAGCATGTTGGGACTTGCGCAGTATGGCACGTATACTGCATATCTTGCTAATGCGTTTTTAACAATTTTATTTTGTAATTTGTATCACAAATGAAGTGGTGATGAGTTGTTGATCTTAAAAACTTCCTTTTTGAGGCATCATAATGGAATGACAATGCAGACCATGTTTATCACACATTGTGAAATTGAAGGGAATGCCTCCTAAGGCAGGGGTGTCCACATACTGAAAAATCTAAGACTGCGGGGCCACGTTTACATTTTCTAAACCAAACCATGTTTTAAGGTTTCAGTGGCATTTTATTGTGGGCAGTCTAAGGCACACCTGTGCACTAATCATGGTGTCTAATCAGCATCTTGATATGGCACACCTGTGAGGTGGGATGGATTATCTCAGCAAAGGAGAAGTGCTCACATCACAGATTTAGACAGATTTGTCAACAACATGTGAGAGAAATGGTGCTATTGTGTATGTGGAAAAAGTTTTCGATCTTTGCGTTCAATGGGAGCAAAACCAAAAGCGTTGCGTTTATATTTTTGGTGTGTGTGTGTGTGTGTGTGTGTGTGTGTGTGTGTGTGTGTGTGTGTGTGTGTGTGTGCGCGCAGCTCAGGCGTCATTTAAATATATACTTAGTTATTACAGTACAGTCAAACTTGTCTATTGCGGCCACTAGAGGGAGTCTGCAAAAGTGGCCTCTATAGACAGGTTGGCGTCCAGTTTGAATGTTGACCAGTAGAGGAAAAAAAGAAAAAAAAGGAGGGGAAAAAATTAATAATAATGTTGACCAGTAGAGGGCACTGCGGACTGCGGATAAAAGTTGTACAGCACTACTAGGCTTGTTATTATCATGGTTCATGGTTTTAATCCTGAACATGCATGAGTCAAACAGTAGCACATCACATAGTACAATTCACAATTTTGCATGTCCAAAAAGGAGTAGGAAGAAGCAAAGCTTATTTAATCCTACCCTCATCAGTTTCACATCAGTTGCAATACATTTATTCACCTCTTGTTCTTCCAAGTGTACTTTGTAGGTCTACATGACAATGTAGTGCAATCATAGCCAAGGTTTTTACTTACTAAAAGGAAGCTAGAGGCTTAATAATAACTGATAGAATATATCCACGACCCACAGAACAAAGCTGTGCTAGTAATGTCTTACGCTTGTTTTTAATATTTTACTTTTTATACGGCAGAGTATCATTACAGCTTTAGTTCATCAGGAAGTGACGGGAAGTGACGGTGGGCGTCCCGAGCAGGAGAGCTAGGCTCAGTGCTAGCTCTGAGTTTGGAGAGAGTTGGGAAGTGTGTTTATGTTGGCGTGGATGTAAAGTCCTGCAGTGTTCTCTGCTGTTAATAAAGCGATTAAAGTGCATCGGCGACGTGAGTCTCTCCTTCCCCACAACAAGCGGCATTACAGTATTGACCAGTGCACACCAGGAAATAAACGGTGTCATTTCTTACAGGCATTGCCTGGACAGCTATGTAGTGGGGCTTGTTTAACCTTTGCCTTGTGGGCAAGCAGGACGGAGAGACGATGCTGAGATGTGTGTGTGTTCTGAGCTGCTGTCTGGTGGCTGCGTTCAATAAATAAAGTTGGCAGAAGCAACAGGAGAAGTTTCCTTCTTTGCTTCAGAGTTGAATAACACTGACAAGTTAACAGACTAGTAGCGAACGGAAAAGAAGACGGCTTTGTTTGTGTCGAATACAGAAGATGAGGACTTTGATGGATTTGTGGATTAGGATTGATGAAAAATAACGTGAGTACATTCTAAAATGCTTCAATTAAGTACAACCGAACTCAGTTTTGCTCCCGCTGCCGCATGCATGCTAGCGTATGTTTTTTTTTATATTGTAGCGTCGCTGGGAGCACGTCCTGTTCCCATCCTAATTTGCGGTAATGTTTTGGTGCAAATGCTCTTAAAGTTACATGTTTGACCAGGAAATAGCAAGCTCAAAAGAAGACAGCTTTTTTATGTGGAACAACTGACAGTTTGTGTGGATCTTGTGAATGATTGTGACTGAGCTAGGACTCAGTAATTAAAGTCTACACACGACGGCTTCATTGATTGAAAAACGGAACTTTTTCGTGCATGAAGCTTCTACTTGAGTTGGTAATTTGGCCGCTATATACAGTCAGATATTGACCAAGGGAGACAAAATGGGTGGCCGCTGGCCGCGTTGGACAGGTGACTGCTATACACAGGGTCTATAACATGTAAATTTGCTGAGGGAGATTTTTCAGCGGCTGCTATAGGCAGGTGGCCGTTCTATAAAGGTGGCCGCTAAGACAAGTTTGACTGTATTTATAGCACCCCTGCTCTAAGCACTTTGAGAGATGCGGGAGATGTTACACTGTCGGATATTTGACTACTGCGAGCTTAGCGACACTTACATTTTCCCATTTTTCCCATTTTTTTTTTTTTTTATTTTCTAGCTGTTCTCTTAGTATTAATTATGATCTGCACAATGTTTGGAAATGAAATAGCATGTCCTTTTCAACTAGATGTAAGACAGACAAATGAACTGAATGAACATTTGTTGGTGTCTTGAAACAATGTGAATTTAGCTCAGGTAGTTGGAGAAAAATGTCTTTTTGTACAGCAGGCTTACGTATAAAACCAAACCTTCAGCATGATATTCTCACCATTTAAAAATAGCAGTGATAACTTTCTGGTGTCCACATTTTTACTCATCTGAACACTATTAATGCAGGTTTGTGTGTGTGTGTGTGTGTGTCACCGCGTCGCTTTAGGCAAGAATGCGTCTCCATGGATGAGAACCCTCAGGTCTTCTTCTGCTGCTGCGAGGGCAACTACTGCAATGAGCGCTTCACCCACCTCCCTGACATGATTGGCACTGGCAACCGAGGTGAGGGGCTAACGGCATCCCACGCCTGGCAAAGCGGCAAAAAATAGCTTGGGAAGCAAGCTTTGCAGTGCAAAAGCATTAGCTTTCATGTGCATTCTACTTTAGTTTGGCTCTTGTAATGATATGTTCATTGAGATGGCGGGAGATGAGCATCCTGACACAGATGTTTTCCATGTTCTGTTCTTCCATGACAGTCAAAATCCGGCCTCCACCCAGAGTGCCATCCATGCTCAATGTGCTGGTCTACTCCCTGCTACCTCTCTGCGTGCTCTCCCTGGCAATCATCCTGGCTTTGTGGATGTACCGCCACCGCAAGCCCCCCTACGGCCATGTGGACCTCAGTGAGGTGAGACGGGCCCGGGCCCTCTCCTTATTGTAAATTTTCAATTTTGAAGGCCCCAAAAACAAACATGTTTGTCCTTCAGGACCCTGGACCCACTCCTCCCTCCCCCCTGGTGGGTCTGAAACCCCTGCATCTTCTGGAAATCAAAGCGAGGGGTCGCTTCGGTTGCGTTTGGAAAGCCCAGCTCATGAGCGAATACGTTGCTGTCAAGATCTTCCCGGTGCAGGTTGGTCAAGCACTCTTACACGGCACCCACTTTCCAACCAGACAGGAGCATAAAATCTGACGCCTCACCTTGTCGCAGGATAAGCAGTCGTGGCAAAACGAGCGTGACATATTCCTGACGGCGGGCATGCGGCACGAGAACATCCTGCGCTACATCGCTGCTGAGAAGCATGGAGCTAATTTGGAGACGGAGTTGTGGCTCATCACAGAGTTTCACGAAAGGGTGAGCACACAGAAATAGCACACCTTAAAGGCTATAGGAGCCCTGTGGTGACCAGACCGCTTGCTGTGTATTTTCCAATATTGGGCTTTTGTTTACCTCTGCAAAAGGGCATCGCATAACCACATTTATTAATACCTGAATTTTATTGGGCGATGCTGAACCGTGGCGGACGGAATATCTCAAGAGTTATAACACAGACCCTTGTTTAATTAGTGTCAAACTGCATTAATAATGGACTTTTTTGTGCACTGGAGACAGAAAAGGGTCTCTCCCAAACTGTTCTTACAAAGTTGGAAGCATTAACACTGTCCCAAAGGTCTTGCTAAGATGAATTAAGATTCTGGAACAACTAAGTGGTCTGATTAATTGGTGGATTAAGACTTGTGTAGGTGAAAGGTCATTAGCAGCCAGATGGTGCACAATACTACATAATGTTGACTTTCAGGGGAACACTATAATAAAAATGTTCTGTCCTGGATGTCTTGATTCGTTCAGGGATCGCTGACTGATCACTTGAAGGGCAACACTGTGACCTGGGGCGAGCTGTGTCACATAGCCGAGACTATGTCCCGTGGCTTGGCCTACCTCCATGAGGACATTCCGAGCTACAAGGGGGAAGCACTCAAACCCACCATTGCGCACAGGTAGGCAGGAGTCGAGCGCATATACTGTACCTTGAAAATGCACAACAAGACAGATAAATTGGCTTGCCAATGACATTTTCTCAGGGATTTCAAGAGTAAGAATGTGATGCTCCGAGATGACCTGACTGCAGTCATCGGAGACTTTGGGCTCGCTGTCCGCTTCGAACCAGGAAAACCTCCAGGAGACACTCACGGCCAGGTACTAAACTGTCATGCCTTGTTGAAACATTCATACCAACATTCATTGCCTCAGGCTGCCATCACACATGGCTTGTTTCATTTGTGAGTGTGGCCCTAGCGCAGTTGCTCACCCAAGAGCACTCGACTTGTAGAAATAATCCACAAAGATGATGCTTATTCATGCACAAGCACCTGCGCCTGCAATGTCAACATGTCGTGTAGTTAATATGATCTTTCCCGTTATTAAATGTTTACCGCCACTTTGCACAACAACAATAATATACAGAACAGCTCCACAAGGTTAAGGGAACACCACCACCAGCTAGCATATGTTACCCATAGTGGTTTCAGATGTCAAATGACAGATTGAACCAAAAAATAATAATTATCTTTTAATAATTACAAATTAAGCTGAATATAAATGAAGTAAGTTGTTGTTTTGCTCGAATAAGTTGATGGATCACTCACAGATGTCTGGTATTCATGTACGTGTCAGAGGCGTTCACACTCACAAAAGCAGTTTCAGAGAGGCGATCAACAATTTACATTCATGTTGTTACGACAGGTTATACCAGCAGTATCGAAAGTGCGGCCCCACTTTTTTTTTTTTTCATTTTTAAAAAAAATTAATTTTCTTTAATGCCCTGCGGCACAAAAAAACCCCAGCAAAAATGAAAAAGTCTGCGGTAATTTTACAAGAATGAAGTCAAAAAGTTAAAGGAGATGTAATATAATGAAAGTTTGTTTTCGTGCACACGCTGGCTTGTGACGCGATCCCAGAAAGTTGAAGAGACGAGGACCAATCAGCGGGAGTTTCATTGATCGACCAATGAGCGGACAGGATGCTAATCAGTACACGCTATACTTACCGTGTCAGATTTCCCAGACCTATTTGACATTTCTAAAAAAAAAAAAAAAGAGAGAGAGAGATCTAAAGTTAAAAGCGGAATGGGAACTCGGGAATGGTGCCAGAGTAAACATATCAGGTAAGTTTACATTCATTTTACACTGACATTTATGTAAGTTTATCTTCAATACTAGCAAGATCCGGTTGTAGAAAGAGTAGCCGAGCAACACCGGCCACTTTTCCTCTGCTGAACTACTCTGATACCCCCAAAATCTCTGACAGCCAATCAAAGCCGTGGGAGACTCATACAATTCGCTCTGGATGTGAACATGTCGCTCACGGGTGTCGCTGGTCAGACGTCCGTCACCTCCCATGTGCATGGTTTTCTGCGCGTTGGTGATGAGTTTGTCGCCTCCCGAACGCATATTGTTTTGAGAAGCCAAACTCTTTTCTTAAGTTAACCCCAACAACTAACGCGAACTATGTTTCTCATCACCGAAATCCGACTGAACTGGGGTCAGGGGACCAAGTGTGGGGTAAGTCACTGTTAATGGACTACACTGATGATGGGGATATCGTACATATTGATGTCAAAAAATCCCAACTATCCCTTTCTGTATTATGAAATGATGGTGCATGGTAATGACTGGAAGCCCAAATGAGTCCTGAAGCCTGGTACAGAAAATCTAGCCAAGTATGAGTGTACCCTTAATTGCAATCTCATGTCTGAGTCCCACTTCCTGTGGTCCAGGTGGGCACAAGGCGCTACATGGCTCCCGAGGTGCTGGAGGGAGCCATCAACTTCCAGCGTGACTCCTTCCTGAGGATCGACATGTACGCCATGGGCTTGGTGCTGTGGGAGCTTGTGTCTCGCTGCACCGAGACGGACGGTGAGTCCAACTGGAATGCTTGATGGAGGGGCAGGGTAAAGGTCACAGTTCCTCATGCTGATCCAATAAACAAAGGATTAGTTTACGTTCTTGTCCGCTGAGGCCATCTGACCAAGGTTAAAGGTACAGCCTGACTGAGATGACTCTGAAAATACAGACCGTTCTTTGTTTTTTTGTCACATAAAGGGTGTCCAAAGGGTGGGTAAGGAATACAACTTTCCCAAATTGTTCCCGCAAAGTTGGAAGCATAGAATAGTCCAAAATGGCATGTTAATATAATTTTAAATTCAAGCTATGTTGATTTGTATGGTGTGTAGCAATACTTTAGTCCACATAATGAATTTTCTGTCTGATCTAACGTCCTCCTGCTGTGCCTCAGGTACCGTCGGCGAGTACATGCTGCCGTTTGAGGACGAAATAGGCCAGCATCCATCCCTGGAGGACCTGCAGGATGTGGTCGTGCACAAGAAAATGCGTCCAGTCATCAAGGACTGCTGGCACAAACTTCCTGTGAGTAGACACACAAAAAGTGTCAGGATTTCATGCATGCTTTTTGGATTGGGCGGAGTTTCCAGAAATTATACATTTACCTGTTTGCTTGATGTCACACTCTTTGGAATCACATGTCTCAAACGTGCCATGCTATAGTTTTTTTTTTCACCAATTTTAAATAAGTGTCAGAAGTGCCACAACAGTGTATTGGAAGTGTGTTGTCCAAAATCTAGCTAGCATTTAGACAGTTGAAAAGTGCTTTATTCTATTTCTTCTTTTTGGCTTTTTTTTTTTTTTTTTTTTTTTAAATATCTCAAACAAGCTGCCTTTTAAGAGGGGTCTGGATACTCGATAAATATAGCAACAAAGTTACGACACTATTCCCTCCTGTTACATTTTCTTATTCTCTAGTAGAACAGGTGCATATGAGGTCTTAGTAAGAAGGAGGGCAGGAGTACACAGATATTTGCAACACTAGCATAGGTATGTGATACTAAAGTGGTAACATTACACTCACATTTTAACAGCGACATCATGCTTGGTTAGCCAATTCACTGAAGAAAAACAAAATGATCGAACATCCCACATCTGTAGCTGACTGACGGATAGCTAGGCTGGCAAATTCCACGCTACTTTTTAGGATGTGTAGCAAAGCCTGCTTTTTATGTTTTTAACAAAGTGGTGGGCATGTCCACGGGGCAGGCTCATCGAGCTACGGGCGGAACAGAGGTGGTATGATGTCCATGTGGAAGGAGGTTTTTCCTTCATGACGTCATGAAAAGCGGGGGTTTGAGTGCCTCTTGTAGATAGATTTTTCTCAGACTTGGTGCTCATAAACCAGGGGTGTCCAAAGTACGGCCCAGGGGCCATTTATTTTTTTTGTACCCGCGGCACATTCTAAAAAATATAATTTAACAAGAAAGCTAAAACAGCAGAAAGATTGAAAGATCAGCAGTCATTTCCAAAATTAAAATTTTTAACATCACTAGGAAAAATTTTCATTTTAGTAGCATAAAGTTGAAATATTAAAATAAATAAATATATATTGTGCAAAACAGGACAAAATGCATTTTTAGCCAAATAGGTTGTTGAAACGTTATAAAATTATGGGAATAAAGTCAAAATATTATGGGAATAAAGTCATAATTACAAGAGGGAAATTTACAAGAAGAAACTTGAAATAGTTGGAAAGACAGCAGAAATGAAAAAAAAACACTGTAATTTTGTGAGAATAAAGAAAAATATTAAGACAAAAACAGTTGTATTCTAACGAGGAAAAAGTAACAATACCAGTAACACAGTCACAGCCTGGAGATCGGGAAGACCTGGGTTCGATTCTCCCCTGGGCATTTCTGTGTGGAGTTTGCATGTTCTCCCCGTGTGTGTGTGGGTTTTCTCCGGGTACTCCGGTTTCCTCCCACATTCCAAAAACATGCATGTTAGGTTAATTGGGGACTCTAAATTGTCCATAGGTATGAATGTGAGTGTGAATGGTTGTTTGTCTATATGTGCCCTGCCATTGGCTGGCCACCAGTCCAGGGTGTACCCCGCCCGTCGCCCGAAGTCAGCTGGAATAGGCTCCAGCATGCCCCTGCGACCCTAAAGAGGAGAAGCGGTATAGAAAATGGATGGATGGAAAATTGTAACACTACGAGGATGTCATTTTAGTAGCATAAACTAGAAATATGACAGAAAAAAATGTATGATGAAAAACAAAAAATGTTACGCAGTTAGTTTGGGGGGAAAGTTATAATATTACAGGAATAAGGTCATAATATTATGAAAAGAAAGTTTGCAAAAAATTATTAAAGTAAAAGTTGAAATTCCTGGGGGCAAAGGGCAAAGTTGATACTAATAGGCTTTTTCCACTTGCATCACAAAGCTGACATTTACTAAATACACTCCTGATCAAAATCTTAAGACCAGATGAAAAATTCCTAGAATTTGCATTTTGCACGTTTGGATCTTAATGGGGTTTAAAGTAGAGCTACAATATGCAAAAGCAAGCAAAAACAGCATTTTTGAAAAAGCAATTTATTGAAAACAACATATAAACTGAAATAGGCTGTTTATCAGCTGATCAAAAGTTTAAGACCACAGGCTATAAAAGCCAAAATCTGCTCAAAATGTTAATTTTCTGTCAGGCATTCACACTGTCATGCCCTCCTGATGGCTAAAGCTAAGAAGCTTTCTCTTTTTCAACGTGGTGGGATTGTGGAGCTGCATAAGCAAGGCCTTTTGCAGCGTGCCATTGCTGC
This sequence comes from Dunckerocampus dactyliophorus, assembly GCF_027744805.1. NCBI lineage: Eukaryota > Metazoa > Chordata > Actinopteri > Syngnathiformes > Syngnathidae > Dunckerocampus > Dunckerocampus dactyliophorus. Next base: position 26,819,951 of record NC_072820.1, on the reverse strand, counting down.
TGAGGTTGGGTGCAGTAAATCAGTCATTCTACATTTTTTTTAAGATCCTGAGCATTATGGAACAAAAAAGTGGTAGACCCAAAAAAATCACACCTGCACTGAGCTGGAGGATCCAATTGGCTGTCCATCAAGAACCGGGGCGGTCTTCGACCCCAATTAAGGCCCTTACGGGTGCCGACTGCAGCGCAATAACCATCAGACGGCATCTGCGGGAAAAGGGTTTAAAAAAAAAAAAAAAAACGAATTCAAAGACCTCGTCTCCTTCAACTCCACAAAACTGCCCGTTTAGACTTTGCCAGGGAGCATCAAACATGGGACATTGAAAGGTGGAAAAAAGTTTTATTCTCTGATGAGGAAAAAATTTAACCTTGACGATGGCTTCCAAGGTTACTGGCGTGACAAGAAGATCCCACCTGAGATGTTTTCTACCCGGCACAGTGGAGGGGGGTCCATCATGATCTGGGGTGCTTTTTCATTCAGTGGAACACTGGATCTTCAGGCGGTGCGGGGTTGTCAAACGGCGGATGCTTACGTGCAGATGTTGCAGCCAGCATCCGTCATGACTGAGGGCCCTCGTCTGTGTGGTAACAGCTGGGTTTTTCAACAGGACAACGCTGCAGTTCACAATGCTCGCTTGACGAAGGACTTCTTCAGGGAGAATAACATCACTCTTTTGGACCATCCTGCATGTCCCCTCATTTAAATCCCATAGACAACATTTGGGGATGGATGGGAAGGGAAGTTTATAAAAATGGCCATCAGTTCCAGACAGTTGATGCCCTTGGTGAAGCCATCTTCACCACTTGGAGCAATGTTCCCACTAGCATCCTGGAAACACTCACATCAAGCATGCCCAAACCCATTTTTGAAGTGATTAACAAGAACGGTGGAGCTACTCATTACTGAGTCCTACTGAGAACATTTTTGGTTCTGGTTTGGAGAGTTTTTGTTATTTTTTGAGCGATAGTCTTAAACTTTTGATCAGCTGATAAACAGCCTATTTCAGTTTAATTGTTGTTTTCAACAAATTACTTTTTCAAAAGGCTTTTTGTCTCACTCCCCCTTCTTGTTTTTACATATTGTAGCTCTACTTAAAACCTCATTAAGATCCAAATGTGCAAAATGCTAATTCTAGCAATTTTTTAACAGGTCTTCAGATTTTGATCAGGAGTGTATATACACAGTATAAACTTTATTATATTTACAGTATAATATAATTATGTGGCCCTCGCTGGAAAACATTTGGACAACCCTGTCATAAACGGACTGTAGGAACAAGTCTTATTGTTAGTAACATCTTTCAAAAGTCACTTTTGCTTATTAGGAGAGCGGGTGGTACGGGTCACATTTGGAACAGTGAACCCTGCTATTCAGAACCGTGACATCATAGCATCTTGTCTATGGCCGTCAGGGTCTGAGCCAGCTGTGCGAGACCATTGAGGAATGCTGGGACCACGACGCCGAGGCCCGCCTGTCGGCCGGCTGCGTGGAGGAGCGCATTGGCCAGATTGCCAGGACCACCGGCAGCACTACCTCAGACGGCCCCGTCTCCATCGTGACGTCGCTCACCAACGAGGACCTACCTCCCAAAGAGTCCAGTACCTGAACGGGGACGGCGACGGCGGGTACCATCTTTTGCCTCCTGAGCTCCTTTTTTTTTTTTTTTTTTTTTTTTTGTTTGTTCAACCCAAACTCAGTGGATCTCCGTGAATATTTAATAATAACATAGAAGAGGAAAAAAACGACTATCAAATTGTGAATGCAGCTGCTATTTTATCCCAATACTTGTATTTTTTATTTTATTTTTATTTTTTTACGTCTTACTAACACATCCTTCTGCTGTAGTTGGGAAGTAGTATAAGCTATGCGACGGGCAACACTACATGTCGTCATTACCTCATGAATTTATTTGTGTCAGTCTCGTTTTTTTCCTTTAATTACCTCATGAGTTTTTATGTTTGTTTTTTTACGTCCTCCCCCTGTGTGGTCATGAGCAGCCAAATGAACGAAACTCTTCAGCTCCAAACCTCGGGAGGATGCGTTTTTTTGAGACTGTTTAGACAAAATATATTCATCTTCCTCAGGGGTCGAAGCTTCTCCGATTTTTCAAACTCTGGTGTGCTCCTTTATTTTAAACCTGTGAATGCCTCCCTCCCAACAGAATAGAAAAGAGAAACAGAAAATAATGGAGCACAGTGGTTTTTATGGAGCTAAATAGGTGCTGAGCATTGGTATTATTGTTCTAATTATTATTATTAAGACATTTGGACTTGTTGGCGATGTCGGGGGCACGTGTGTTGCTCCCTCGGGGAACTACCTCTCTCAGGTATCCAATAGGCTTCTGTAGGAGCTTTTTCCTCCAAGCGGAGAGTCAAGCTAACTGTCACGGAAATGTCTCGGATGATGTATTGATTTTTCATTTGTTGCGTTTGTTGCGTAGAAATTCACACTTACTCCTTTGCCAGTGCTGGTGGCATTGACCAATGCTGTCTGGAGTTGCAATGTTACACATTCTTCAGTTTTACTCTGCGTGTGTGAGACCATTGAATGAATGTACTGTTAAGTCAATAATGAGTCATAGCATGGATACATTTACAGTTTTTATTTGGTGAATGGGTATTTATTTACTTTTAGCTGGTTATGACAAAGAGGCAAAGGTCTTTAAGATGTGTTACGAGATTTTAATGTAGATACTTCCATACGTTATTTTCACAAAAAGTTCCAACATATTGATCAGTAAGGCATAGCCAGCGTTGTACCTTTATACAGTAGATAATTACAATGGTCTACATCAGTGGTTCCCAAACTTGGTAGTCGTGTACCCCTTCATTTGACATTTGATCTGAAGCCGTATATCCCTTTTTTTTATCTTAACGTGAAATATTGAACATAATTAATTGGTTAAATAATTTTATAGTACTTAAAGGTCAAACATTTAGTTTTACATGAACACTGTCATCATCCTACATATCTTTTATTGCACTTTGAAGTTGGCATCCTTTCCCCTAAAATCAGAACGCCAATATACAGTAAATGAAGTCTTCAAGATTAAACACCCGCATTGCACAAAATAATCATCAAACTTACTTATTTGTTCATATAACGCACACAAAGCAATGAACAACTTCATGCTCTGTCTCCTTTCTGCTCCGTCCTCCTTGCGCTGTGAGGCATTCAGGCGCACTCATAATTGCGAGTGCTAATTGTTTTTCATTTTTATTTCATTTTATTTCATTTTTTACCTCCCATGACAATTGGTGCACCCCTGTGGATACGCGTAACCCAATTTGGAAACCAAGGTCTACAATATGGTAGCAGTCAACAGGATGTTGGAGAAAAACATCCAGATAAAATCAAGGATATTTATAATTCTATAAAATTAATTGAACTGAAATAGTTTTTTTTTTTTTTTTTTTTAGGTTTTGGTATATATTTCTGAAACTTTTAACAGATGTTTTAATGCCCAAAATTATTCCTGATTGTATTTAAATCACAATCAGGGATTTGAATCATTCTAAACATTTTTTTAAATTAATATAGCAAAAAATTTGACTTGCTACTTATGGTAAAACATATTTTTGCAGTCTTTTTATTTTGTGGTGGTGGTATTATCATTATTATTGTTTTTACATTTTGAAGTGACAACTGTAAATGATTCATTCACACTCAATACAAGTCCTAGCCAGTATTTCAAGGTTGTATTCAATTTACAGTTTTTTAAACCAAATATTAACAATAGTATACATGACAAAAATAATCTTTAAAAATAACAATATTGATCTGGAAAATGAAGAAAAAAAATACGGCTTTACTGGTGTATTTTCATTTTGTTTTGCCAATTTATTTTAGATTTATTAATGATATTTTCTTCCATATAAAGTCCCATTTCGAAAAGGATCATTTCTAATCACACTGAGCAAATCTGAATGTCTTTTTGGATAAAGTTTTGCAGCCTTTTACCACTTTTTATGTCATTTCCAGGCAAAATATAACCACTCACCAACTAAAAAAAAAACAAAAAAAAGTACTTTGTCAACATTTGTCCAGCATTTGCATCATTGTGGGCTTGACTGTGGCTTTTTTGTGTTTAGAAGTGAGAATTTTTTTTTTAATCTTGCAAGCGGCATACTTGAGCATAAGCAACATGTTTGTTTTCATTTAGTAGTTATTATTGTTGTTGTTGTTGTTATTGTTATTATTATTTTAATTCTGGCCATGTGTGGAACAGACTCGCCAGTTTTCTCCCCCTCTTGATACCTCAGTGTGTGTGTGTGTGTGCGCGCGCGCGTGCGTGTGTGTGTTAGTGAGAGAAAGAGATGCAAGGAGAGCTCAAACGTTTGCCTTTTAGTCTCCGATGCAATGAAGACGTGGGTGGTGGTGCGCTCTGTATCCTTCTCACGTAAAACATTGTTGAATGTCGGTTTTGCTGCTGTGACTATTCCAGGATACTCAAGGATTTGTATTCTCTGTGGATATACACCATCCATGACGTGACGTCTTATGTCCTTGTGTCCTTTGTGTCGTCGATTTTGTTGATGATGATGGGGTGAGCCCTCAGATGCTTACTCTCCTCCAGACTGACCTCAGATATTCTGACAAAAGTACCTCAGGCTTTTTTTCTACATGTATATCAACCTGTCTTAAATATGTTCATTTTTTTTTTAAAGCTAGTCCTGTCTGTGGAGATTTTTTTTATTATTTCAATTTCTATTATTTGAAATGTTTTTTTGGTTGTTTTTTTTTAACTACAACCCAACCAGTTGTCACAGTGTTCATGGTGTGTATATATACTGCTCAAGAAAAAATAAAGGGAGCACTTAATCAGTCACGATGTTAACACACTTCCTTAAAATCAAACTGTCCACCTAGGAAGCAACACAGATTGACAATCAATTTCACAGGATGTTGCGCAAATGGAATAGACAACAGGTGGACAGCAAGACACCCAATAATAATAAAAAAAATACAATTGATTCCCATTGATCATTTTTGTCTCATTTTGTTGTCAGCGCATTCAACTATGTAAAGAACAAAGTAATAGATTAGAATATGTCATTCATGCAGATCTAGGATGTGTTATTTTTGTGTTCCCGTTATTTTTTGAGCAGTGTATATACAGTATATAACTACAAGAAGAGACGCCGATTGTTGTAAATAGACGACGTGGACGCTGAAGAGAGGTTGGCAAAAAAAAGATGGCAGGGATTTTTCATGTAACAAAGGGACAACAAAGCCTATAATTGGATACCATTTAACCCAAAATGATTAATCAAAGTCATTTTTTATTTGGTGGATGAATTCATCATTGAGCTGGAAATGACACAAGAAATTGAGAAAAGTTTATACGCAATTTCTCATCTTATTCAATCAGACGGTGTGTGCACTTTTATAAATACAAAAAAACACTTAATTTTTTTCCCCCCATTATACACACACGTACGTATGTAATTAATTTAATGAATCGCGTTATAATTAGCGCAAATAAGGCGCTAATTAAGGATAGGTAGTGTCGTGGCCCTGTAGTCACAAGAGTCTGACGCTCTTTTATAACCTTTCTCTTACCTGAATACAGCAACATCGGTGCAATTCCAACTCCACATATGCTCAGTATCTCCAAAGCAAACGCACGTTTCTGCAGTCCATCCTCTGAACTACACTTCCTCATTGTTACCAGACGACCACGAGTTGCATTCACTGACACCCTGAACATCGCAGCAACGTCTTTATTATGCGTGTACATATGTGTGCGCTAAATAAACAAAAACAAGCAATAAGTGGATATTCAAATTTTTTACTAGCGTAACTTATACTGCGGAAGTACAGAAGTCCCAGAGTACTAAAAGCATGTATATTCATCTTAAACTAGGTGGCTTAAATGCAACCCATCGTTTCATAAAAGTGTGATTCAAATGTTCTGCTACTATGAAAGAGGCCTAACGTTAATCAAACAGATTTTAGCGTGATTCATATTTGAAATTCTTTTGGAGCTGTTAATGTCCTGTCACTTATCTTTCTGTTCATAAAAAACGGTAAAATGGGTATTTTTCACACATTGTGTAATGCTGATTATTAATGATTAAGTAATTTGAAAACTGATTACTTTGATTAAAATGTTTTATCATTTGACAGCCCTAATATACATGTATGTAGAGATAGTTTATAAGTATTCATATGCTTTTTTTAAAATTCATGTTGTAAAGTGTTTTAATAGACCAGAATGTTCTAGAAGGGGAGAGTTTTTCAGTGAGGACTGCATATGGAAAAGCCAAAGGATGCGGGGACCATTTTGACATTTTTTTAAAATTGTAATAATACATTTAATTAAAAAAAATAATTAAAAAATATATACTGTATATATGATATACATTTAATAAAGTATCATTTCATAAAAAAAAATGTAATTTTTTGACAAAATTTGTTAAATTAAAAATACAAGATAAAATGGAAATCGTTTTTATTTCTTCATTTTTTTTTCTAATTATATTTTTCCTAGATGTCAAAGTATTCAACCCCCTTTCTCAATACAGGAATATCCACTGTTCTAAATTAGAATGTGCTGGATTGTGTCACCAGGAACAACAACAAAAACCATACAAAACGAGTATCTTGTGTCGTTTTCAACTAGTATATATACATCCACCTAGTAAAAAATGTCAAATCTTTCCAGGATGTGAATAAAATTGGGCTTAAGTGTCCATCTCTCATTTCTGTTTCCAGCACTGGGAGTCATGGGTGGTGGTGTGTACAGGTCACACTTGTTGTGCGTGTATCATCTGAAAGCAAGAAAAAGAAGATTGCGGTCATTTTTGACCAGTATTACCTCCAATAATAACCTGCTGATGTGATGTTCAGAGCTGTTTGTAGTTTAGGCGCACAGCTTGTGCTTTGATTCGTGCTGTGGAACCATGATGACTTTTTTTTGTATCATTTTGTATCATTCGTTAAAAAAAAAAAAGCGCAATTTTTGGGTAAAGGCTGTAAAGAAAAAATATCAAGACGCTGTTTTTACGTGTCTGTAATTGACCTTTTCTAACTCTGGTTGATTAGAAGCGTTGATGTGAACAGTGTGTGTATATATATGATGATTATATATAAGATCCAAGGGTCCAGCAATATTTAGAATACAGCAATAGTCATTTCACTATCATATTGGGAAAAGTCAGCATCCCGTCAGCTGTGATCCACCACCTCACTCCACCTGGATGGTATCTGGTATCGCACCTGGACGGTACAACACCGCTGTGGGGCATCCCCACACCTGCACCACATTGTGCCAGCTTTGTTGCCTCTCCAAATGCTGTCTTACAAACACACTTCTTCTCTTCTGACCACTTACCTCACGCATTACCTCGCTAGGAACAACATGGAGTCAGTCCCCTCTGTAAAACAACAAATATGTACAGTATATACAGTACATATATATATAGTGTCTGTAATTAAGGTTTTGATTT